>NW_026850822.1:0-24453 GCF_030913465.1 Colletotrichum navitas
TTTCTAGTCCAGTGCCTTGACAATGGAGCTATTCAAACATATCGCCAGATCTTTTCTCCTAATCTCAGGGGTTGCAGGGGCTCTGTCAACACTGGCAGTCGAAGGTGCGTTTGTCTTCGGCACAGATGGAATCGTCAACCTGTCCTCGGATGGCGTCACTCCCGACATACAGATTGTTGATTTTGGACAAAACTTCGAGGGCCATCCGACCTTTGAAGTTATCAGCACCTCGGGTGATACTTCGGTGTTCGAGGTATCTTTTGCCGAGTCCAAGGCCGCCTTTGGGGGTTATCAGGTGTGTCTGCTCCGGAACGAACTCGTAGTTCAACGTCCAATGCCTCCCATTTGACTAATGTATAAGCCAGAGCGATGGCCCACTTGGCTTGGCCGCCGCCATGGATACCTATCGTGTCAGGCGCTACAACATATCTGAGTCTTTCATCTACGAGGGTCGACTTATTCAGGGTTCCTTCCGCTATCAGAAGCTCAATCTATCTTCTTCCGGGGAGCTTGTCCTAAAGAACGTCGGTGTCAGGCAGACCGTCAACACGACCCCCATTGATGAGCTTCCAGGATCATTCCAGTGTTCCGACGAAGACCTGACTCGTATCTGGCGCACCGGTGCCAGGACGGTTCAGCTAACGGAAATTCCCAAAGACACCATCCCCGACTTCTGGGACGTCTCTGAGAAAGGCTCCTTTGTTGATAGTCTTGCTCCTCAACCGCTAGCTGGAATTGGTTCTGGTGGTCTCATGACCTACAAATTGGCTTTCGAAGTACTGCCTGCCTCCGGTGCCTTCATGTTCGCCGTTCTCCAGGACACCCTAGGAAATGGCATAGATATCACCTGCGACTTGAATGCTGGCACACTCCAGGCCGAGGTTGAAAGTACTATGTTGGCATCGGCCAACCTGTCCATCCCCTGGTCTCGGGATGCTTGGCTGTCTGTCAAAGCGAGTGTCAGTTCGGCAGGCATCAAGGTCGCCATCAACAATGCCTCTATGCTGGAATTCAACCAGACCAGCAAGTTCTTCGGGTCATTCGGCCTCGGTACCCCCTTTGCTCACTCAGCCTACTTCCGTAACCTTGAGGTGACCGACCTTTTGGGCGGTCCCATATACTCCTCGTCTCTGACGGATCGTGACTTCTTGGACGATTTCCTGATGGGCTCTAACCCTGCCGACACTATAGTCGATGGCTCCCGCAGGGACAGAATCTCTTACGCCGGGGACCTGGACATTGCCCTTGCCGCCTCCTTCGCGAGCACCTATGGACTCTCCTTTGTTGAGGGGTCCTTGAATCTCCTTGGATCTTTCCAGCTGGAGCCTGGCTTCTTCGTGCCCACCGCCAAGATTCAGCAAAAGCCTATGACGGGTCTCATACCCGCCAACCAGACTGGACTCATCGCGTACTCATTTAACCTAATATCCGCATTCTCGCAAACCTACATGATAACCGGCAATGTCACATTTGCCCAGACGTGGGCACCCGCTGTGATGAGAATGCTGGATTGGGCCGAGTCCAAGCTTGTGAACGGTGTCTTCACTCTTGATGAACCGACCTTCACAGGGGACTGGAACTATTACGACCCACCTCAAAACGGAGCCAGCTCCAAGTTCAACGCCGTATATGCATACGCCCTCCAGCAGAGCCTGCATTTGCTTACCGGTGCCGACATGAATGCCACTAAGTACGAAGTGCGTCTTACCAATCTAAGGCAGGCCATGCACAGCCAGCTTTTCGACGCTTCCCTCGGGTTTTACAAGCTCAGCTCAGAGATCACCTCTGGGTTCGCCCAAGACGCGCAGGCTATCGCTATTTTAGCGGGCGTTCCTCAAGCAAACAACATCTCCGCCATTGACTTGCTGTCGAGAATGGGGCGAGAGCTCCTCCTCGTGGCCGGACCCCTGGCCTTCAGCAACTCAACTGTCTCCGCCGGTTTCGCCCAGAAGATCAGCCCCTATGCCTCGTCCTACCATCTCCGCGCTGCCCTCGAAACTGGCCACAGTGACGCTGCACTAGCGCTCTTGAAAACGTTGTGGGCTCCCCTAGCCGATCCGCAGCATGCAAATTACACCAACTGTTTCTGGGAGACTCTCGAACCTGACGGCAATCCGGGTTTGGGTATCAGTACCTCGCTTTGCCACGGTTGGGGCGCAGGCCCCACTGGCGAACTCACGCGGTTTGTTCTCGGCATTCAACCGGCCGCTCCCGGGTTCTCGGAATGGGTGGTCAAGCCTTTAACTCTAGGCTTGAAATGGGCCGTTGGCCGTCAACGCACCGAGAGGGGTGACATCAATGTGGAATGGCGGTTCGACGATGCTGGACTACTGCAGATGAACGTCACCGGACCGGAGGGGGGCAAGATTCATCTCCCTCAGCCCCTGCTAGTGCCTATGAACGAGTCCATTATTACTGTAAACGGGGAGATCGTTACAGGTGTTGAATTCCCTTTTGCAGCAAGCAAAACCACAACTATTGTCCAGATGGGAAGGCCACTTAACACTCTAAGATAAGCACAGGGAGAAACATAGAATTAATATTAATGAAAAGTGTCAAATAGACTCTACACATGCATATACTTAAACAATAGTGGTAAATTCAAGTGCTGTCCTATAGCTATCCGTCCTAGCTACAAGCTATAGAGTTATGTAAAGTAAGTCTCTAGAAGAATATTTACCACATCTCTATGTACTTGATGAGATGCTATCTGCGTGACCTAGGGATTGGGGCTAAATTGACTGTGTAAAGTGTGTCCTCAGAAGAATCTCAACCACCACTCTCGGACCGTCTCGAGCCTACTATGTTCTCCCTCGAGGTCTCTCTTACATCAAGAACCGACAGCGCTGTATGTCCTAGTTCACCCATTTGCCACAATCCGCCCAAAATCAGAAAGACCGTCACGGGAATTCCTGTTGCCCAGTATAACCACTGGCCGTGCTTAATGTTTCGGATGTCAACTGTGTTCATACCGAAGATGCCGGCAATGGTGCTCAATAGCAAGAATACAATAGTCACTATAGTAGAGGCATAGATCGCTTGGTCATGGTAGTTCTTTCTAGCTTCGGCCTTTTGTTGCTTCTGTATACCGATACACGGCGATTAATCATAGGTGTTTCACGAAATGAAATTATAAGAAAAGAAAATCACATTCAATACAAAGCTTTGCGCCTCTGCTTTCCGAGATGATAGAATTCATCAAACCTTCCGGAAATGGCATTTTTGCAATCACCAGCCAGAAGCCCTCGGAAGCCTCCAGGGTCTATGGCTGACAATGCAGGGTCCCCATCTTCGTCCCTCTGATATTCGGTGTCCACTTATCTCGCTGAATTGTATTCGTTGGTCTCTCTATGGGCAGACTTGTAAGGGTCGGTCCGCCTACTCTCGTGGGTAACCCTATCTCTGTCTCCATAGCTTGATCGCGTACGTGGTTGTATGAATGACCGTGTGCTTTGACGCTCATGACTCGCTGCGGTTGTGTATAAGTAATCAGGCGAAACAGTAGTGTGTTAGCACGTTCTCAGGAGTGCTGTTCGTAACTCGACAAGCTATGCCATAATATTTCGCGGAAGTATTAAAATCAAAAGGACTGGATCAATTGTAAGAAAAGCGGGTTTTCTTCTTCATTACTTTTATTTGAAGAGAGTTTGAAAAGAATACAGAATCTACACTTGTCCACTATAATGGCCCACATCTGAGATGTGGAAACGGTGTTCGGCTGGAACACCAGCCACTTGTTGTACCACCTGCTGCATACCTCGTGCCCTCGGGTGTTGGGAGAAGTCGGCTTGCATTAGCGTGAGGGCTGGGCAGGATGTTAGCTACCGAGCTGTAGATGAATAATTCTTTAGATGAAAGAAAGGCATATTGAACCAATACAGAGAACGAGGTGACGTGGGTGGCTTGTTCTTTTCGTTTGATTCCAACACGCGCATTACCACCCCAGGCGTGACGTACTGATGAGTCCCCCAGATAGTCTTCTTGCGTCCAATAGTCCTATGTTTGACGTCTCGTAAGAGTTTTGCAAGGCTGTTCTTCTCGGGGGTTGTTGGACTTGAGATGTTGACCACCTGGTTCTGTGTGTTTCCCTGTTAGCTTGCAGAGCAAGATATAGATGCATTGTTAAAGCATTATTTACGTCCACTTACGGAAAAACTGCCAAGAATCATCACTTGCTGCTCCAAATGAATATGAAGTCAATTATCCTGCTGGCATTCCAGACCATAAATTGGGACAGTCGACTGTTTTATGACTACGTACCTCATCTAGACAGAGTGTGCTAGAGCCGCAAGGCTCGTGTAGCAACGTAAGGTTTGACATATGATGCCATTCTGGTAACTCATCACCTGTGTATTTTGATTCATACACATGGATTACCTTGAACTTTGATGCTGGCGCTGTTATGTCAAACAATGCTAGAGATGGTGTGGCTATGTTTTTGGAATGCTTCATTTCGTGAGAGATATTCTCTGAAGCTGAACCGTATGAAGGTGTGAAGCTGTAGAGACTTTCGCCATCCTCGTCGTCGGATTGTTCCGACTCTTCATCAGAATGGACTCCCCGTCGATTAGCACGGATCATTACATCGCATTCATCGGAGTCAGTTGCTGTATATGAATGATGGTCTGGGGCCCTTGAGTAGAAGTTTCGAGGTTCGCGCCGAGCTTCGACATAATGGGTCGGTCCAGATGGAGAATTTTTTGCATAAGGTTCGTTCCAGGCTCGATTGTCACCAGCGACTTCTTGTCGCTCTTCATTGAAGTGCCTGAGTGGGTCCAGAGTTGAAGGCTGTGGAGACAACGTTTACGGTTCATTTTTGTTCATCTCAGATTCTCATCGGAGGGTAGGCCAGCGGGCGAATGAAGATGTCGGCTAATGGAGCAAAGTCTCAGCGATAATAGCTTTTATAGACAACTAAAATTATAGACAAACGACTGGGCTTACATGAAATGGGTAGTGTGCTGCAAACGATGACCCATGTCTTGTGCCATCAACAGGCATCGGCGCCTTGCGTGGAGGGGACCGGCACCCCTCGCCCTTGCTATCACGCAGGTGATCAGGCATTGCTGAGGCAGTTTTGCTCCTTGTTTACTGAGAAGAGATTGATGGTAGAAAAGGAAAGCAGGCGTAGGGTTTGATGTTGTTCTGTGTCCCTGTAGAATTAAGCTTAGTTTCTACTAGTAGAGAGACCCTAGTATTGGGTTTATGCATAAAGGTCCCTAAGACGAACAGCACTTAATCTGTCTAGGAACAATGGCGTTCACCGACTGCAAGCCTAATGCATACAAGCCAGTCCTTAGGCATATCACTATAATGTAGGTAGTCTTGCCCCTCAGCTGCATTCACTGGCTTTTCCTGCTGCGGGATGTTACTAGCCACAAAGAGCTAATGAACTTCTGTTTAGGGACCCTCAGAAACGCCTAATTAAGAACGTGTAACCACCCCACCCTTCCTGATGCCCTCGGCCACGACACCGATGTAAGTATACGTGTCCGTGGTGCCGATGAGGGAGGAGTCGACGTTGGCGGCCCGCTTGAAAAGGGTGCCGTAGAGAGTGGGGAGTACGATGGCGGCAAAGTTGACGTTGAGTACTCATGGGCGGCTTTCTGGGCGTTGTAAACCGATAACCGGGCAGCAGGCGTGTTTTTTTTTTTTTTTTTTCATGGGTATTGTTCCATCTAGTTACTTCATCCTGAGTTCTTCGTTGGCCCACGATGGTTGAAGGGCTTTCAGAACCCTGCCTCTAGCTTGGTTCAATTCGGCCTCGACCCTCTCGCGTATTTGTTTCGCCGTGCTATCCTGAATCGAATCGCGCTCGTTCCCTTTGGATTCCTCTCTACACTCTTCCAACCATTTTTCCTTGAGGTCCTCCATCTCATCACAAACGTCTGGCATTTGCTTCTCGAGAGTATCGCACCTAGCTTGGAGTTCGTCAACCGCAATGTCGAGATTGCCGACGGTCTCCGCGTTTCCAGTTTGACAATCTTCTAATTCAGTATGTTTTTCCTCTAGCTCATCGCACCGCGCTCCGAGCTCCCTATTACGTTTCTGCAATTCCTTCAACATCTGTTGTAGATCATCAATTTGTTGTTGTTGTTGCTGTTGCTGCTCAAGCACACGCATCAGTAGACTGTCGGGATCGGCGAACAGCAATCGTTGCAATTTGTCTGGGCGAGAGGCGTTTAGCTTAGACGCCGTTGTGGTGTATACGGTGGTACGTGAACGTTTTCTTTTGATGGGTTGTATGTGGATATCTGCGTTTCCTAAAGGGAAGACGCCCTGAGAGGAATCCAGCACATCATTCCGCCGTTCAGCATCGCCATACTGTGGCGGACCGTGGTCGCAGTCGCGTCTGAAGCTTTCGGCGACGATGGCTGCGGCCTCTACCCTGGCCTTCGGCGACTGTCCATCGCTCGAGCATTCGTCGTACGGCGGGGGTGAGTCTCGATCAGGTGGCACATCCTCAAAGGGAAGAGTGCTACCGCACGATGCAGGCGTCGCTAGAGCGGGGGAGCTGCGATATTCCTTCGTGGACGGAGAACCATGATGGTCATGGGGTCTGTGCACCTTGCCGCCAACGCCATGGTACAGTCTGCGTACATCCACCATGCACTCATACTCATGCTTCTTATTTTCCGTCAAATGTGGAAAATCTCGAATAGCCCTCTTGTACATTAGGAACGTTTTTCGCCGCAGGATGTCGTGCCGAAAGTACATGGAAAACCGCGAAGATGTCGCAAGGGACATCAGTGATGCCCGTGCGTTCAAGACAGGTTCGCTAACCGTGTTTCCGGTGTCGAAATCGAGTGGTGTGATTAGGTCGATATGACTGTCTGTGTGCAGCTGGAATTGAAGACGGGTTACCGATTGCATGCCTCTGAGTCGCCAGCGGACAGCTTCGAGGCAAGGCGGACTTGGGCACTTGGTGCTGGCTTTGTCATATAGCATTTTTTCTAGCGACTCGATGTAGTTCGCTCTGATCTGTAGGCAAGCCGTGGATTTGGTTGGCACGCCGTTGGGGAGTGGGAAAAGACGAAAAGAGACGAGGCCGGGGGAGGAATATCGAACGCGCAGTTCGAAACACTGCTCAATAACTTCAGGCGGTTGTCCCTCATCTTCACGCACCGCAATGACTTCGGAGGCTTCAAAGTCGAAATCGTCCGAGTCGCAGCGCGGCATGTTGAACTCGTTTTCGGCTGGTCTTCTAGGGTTAAATATAGAGGGGCGTAACCGACGGCAAGTAGGATAGAGGATGGTGCTTACAGTTGTGCTGGCATCGTTCTTTTCTGCCCTTCGCAGCGAGTCCTTCGCTCGGTCCTACTGGATAAGACGCATCCGGCAAGATCCCGAACCTGCTCAGAGTGCATGGGTAGCTATTGTGCGAACAGTAGAATGACCGGGGCGTCTAGTCACGAACTCAGGCGTGAAGCCGCGAATGCTACGCCTTGAATTGGTTCTGACGGGAACCCGGTCCTCCTCGCACAGTAAGTCACGCCAGCAAGTGAACGGTCAGAAGAATTGGGATAAGTCTTTCCAGTAGGAGTACGCAGGAGAGATACTGGCTGAAGAGGAGATGACGTTGGAGGTGAATTTGATGGGGGAGGGCGACATTTTGTAGAGGTTAAGAAGCGGAGAAAGCTGGAATTCAGAATGCAGCCTAAAGGATGGGCGGGATGCGTGGTTTATTATTCCGTGAAGGACTCTACCAGTATGAAGGTTTTCGATTGGCTGGTTTTGCTTGAGTGGATCTGCCTGGTGCGTAGGTGGGGCGCGCCTTAGGTAATTGACACACCTAAGAGTGGTGCTTGGACACCGTGACACTGTTGTGGCTGGCGCGACTCCAGAAACGCCGAGTAATTAGATGTTGAAGTGTGTGGATACGGCGGTCAATTGCAACGAAATCCCTGGTCAATTGGGCGTATATTGATGGTGTATTGATTGGCGAATTCGCCGTAATTACTGCCTGGAATTCGTGGCCTTTAACCAATGCATTTGTCATCCAAATCGCCACTTTTGAGTGGGGAAATCCATTCATCCAATGACGGCAACATTTGACCCACTTTTGCGTATGGCCAATTGCTACACTTTGACATTAGATAAGCTAATATTTATTAAAGTGCGTAGATACAGCGGTTAATTACAACAATATCCCTAGTTAATTAGGTATATATTAATTATATAACTATTAGTAAGCTTACTATAGTTACTGTCTTAAATTTATAGCCTTTTAACTAACATTCTTATTATCTAAATTACTACTCTTAAGTAAGAAAATCTATTTAACTAATAATAGTAATATCTAACTTACTTTTACTTATAGCTAGTTATTGTACTTTAATATACCTTCCTAGATTAAAGGTACTAGTAGATTTAATTTACTAATTTATTGTTAATTAGCTTTTATTACTACCTAGGAGTCTTAACTTTAATTACTTTTATTATAGTAGTAATAACTAAGGTTAAATAACTTATAACTATATTACCTAGAGTAAAGATTCTTAGATAAAGAGAAAAAGAAAACTATAGTAAGGCCTTTCTTAGTAGTATTACCTTTAAACCCTCTATAAACCTTTTCCTAGTTATATAACTTTTAGTAGTCTATACCTAGCCCTAGTAGCCTCTATAGCCCCTTAGCTATAACTAGTATAGCTATCTTAACCTATAGTCTTAGTTACTTTATAATAGTATACTAAGGAGACTACTTAAGATATATTACTAGCTTATTATTAGTCTAATAACTTCTTCTAGTACTTTTTCTTTTCTTTTACTAATAACCTATTACCTAAAGTAGCTATTATTATAAGGAAGAATATTAATCTTACTTACTTAAACCTATTAACTAAAGTATTTACTAGTCTATACTAGTAATTAAAATAGTTAAGGATTCTCTTCTTTATATTATAAAGCTAGTTTAGCTATTTAGACTTATCTTAAATTACCTTAAGGTATAAGATATTAAGACCTATATATAGAATAATAAAGCAGTAGAAAGAGGGGAATTACCTAGCTTCTTATAGTGTAAGGCTACCTCCTGCTTAGCTAGCTTAATAGAATTAGAAGTATAAAGATACTCCTAGTATTATCAAGAGAGACTTCTAAGCTATAAGGTATAAAGAGCCTAGTCTTCTGTAATATACTAAGATAGGTTAGGATATACCTTGACAGCTTTAGATAATCCAATAGGTTAGCCTGGTTGTGTCTAGGACTGTGTGGAGCTATTAACAGCAGTTAAGTTAGTCTCTAGGGTGACTAAATAGATGACAGAGTTATAGAAGTTCTTCTACTTCTCCAGATGCTCAAGGATGTTGTTATGACCCAATAAGTTACGAACAATGCCTGCCCCACTAGACAAGGCGAAGCACGGGCGGCACGGCATTTGTATAGACAGGGTACAAGGGAAGGACAGATGACTCCCTGGACAGGAAGAACTATGGTACAAGTCGCATGCAGATAAGACATGAAGGGAAGTGTTGGATATGAGATATCTAAAACTATCCATGGATAGGTTGGATAAGTTGCTAGCTAGCATATCGAAATAGATCACCAGTATCAGGACTTTACGTTACTTCCTCTGGCCCAAAAAGAGACTTATTCACCTGCTCGTACGTAACCCATAGTTTTCTGCATCATTACGCTTCCTCGACGTTCAAATTGGTCGATGGCACCGTTTCTCCTCAAACTTCAATTTGTCTTCCTTCGTTATAGCTATCAACATAGTTGCTGACCATACAGTGTCCGGATACCAACTTTGTCACAAGCAGGCCTGGCAGAACGCCGCTGCTGTTCTTCTATTTTGTCCTTGCTTGCCTGATCCAAGTTTCCTGTCTCGAGACCTAATGTTACCAGAGAGTCAATACATAGCCTCAGGCCTCAATTTGCCGAAGCAGGGGCTGGAACTCGGCGGGAACGGTGTCAGCACCGGCGCCAGTGTTCGCAATCGTCTCCTTCAGGCGGGGCAGGCAGGTCAGCATTGCAGTCCATGTGCCAAATATATCATCCTCTTCCTTCCAGGTCTACGGCTAAAACTCACCAATTCTGTGATCTTCTCATCCGGCAGACTGGTAATGTCGTACTCAGTGCCGTCCGCGAGGCCTAGCGTATCAGGCTTGACGACGGCCTCGCATTTCCCAGCGCCGGGCTGCTCGGCGGGGCACGACTCGTCGTCGGCACGCTTGCGGTTGAGAAACCAGTAATTACCCCCCGTGCGGTCTCCGCGCGTTGTGTACGGCAGACAAATGGTTGTACTTCCTCCCGAGTCCCGCTCACCACCGAAAGCACTACAGCCGCCCTCAGTGTATGCCCGTGCGCGAATTCGCCAGTTGGTTGGAATCTATGCTCGAGACGCGTCAGTTCTGGGAGTTTCGAAGGCAATGGAAAGAGATGTTTCACGCACGGCAACAACAGCGATACTCGACCTGCCGCTGCTTCTAGAGCTGCTGAACGAGCAACAGACGTTGGGGTTGATATTCACGCAGGCCGCATAGCTCCCAGCGCAGCCATCTCCGGTATGGGCTCTAATGTCAATACCGAACGCGGTGGCTGCAAGGCCCAGGAAGAGCAACGAGAAGTGCATATTGGATTCGTGAGGTTGGGGTGCTTAATGTGATACTGCTGAGTCGCAAGGGGAAGAGGCTGATGAGGATGATGGTGGAGGAAGCAAACACAACAGTCCTGGAGGAGCAATTGTCTGGCTTTATACTGTTTCTTGACCGACCTGCCCATCCCATGATCTCTTTCATTCTTCATAAGGGCGAGCGGGGTCAATACCTCACCAGCATTAGTTTGCAGAAACCCCTCACGTATTGTCTGACCACCTCGCAGATGTGGTGTCAGTCGCTGGCATGATTTGGGGGATTATCACCAGCGTTTGCCGATCATGGATGAAGGCATGAACTCCCCTCAAACTGAAGACATTTGCAGTTCGCAAGGTCTTTCCTCATTGGTGGCGATGGGTATCGGGGTTCTTTTTCATTATGACATTATCATCTCGTAATTCAACTCCCTTAAAGCCCAACCTCCTGAGATTACAATCACCAGTCCCAAGAACTAGCAATCTTTGCGTGCCGTCCGAAAAGCGCCTTAGAAGCAGGGAGACGTTGTGAGGTCCTTTTCTTCACGACGCGCTGCTTAGTGTCCGTTTCTTGGCATTATTGATTCTTGCAGCGTCAGCCTGTAAGCTCACAGTAGTTGCCTTTTTGAGCGGCAGTAGTGCTGACGCCGAGAGAGAGAATATCGCAGCATATCCATCCTTACATGAACTAGTGTTCTACCAAGAAACACAATGTGACATCGCAGAGTGGACATCTATTACCCTAAAACGGAACCTCGGGGTGTCTGCTCCTGAGACCTATAGTAAGAGAGACATTGTGATGAAGAGGAGGAAAGGTGGAACCACAACTACAAGGCAGTAATTGTGACTAATATGGCTTCACAAGATACTACCCTAGTTAGCTAACATCTAAGCTGACTGACTAATAGCTCTGTAAACCTTCTGATTAGATACGTCTCGCCGAAATGTAGGCAGCCGCCAAGCCCCAGATTCAAATTCTAAGCCTTAGGATTTACAGTCTAACAAAGTATTAATACACTTTTTTAATATATTCCTTAGTCTATTTAAGTATATTATCGGTATCTTAGGAAACGTTAAGCTTATAGGTATAATAATACAAGTTAGCTATATAATAATAGTACTAAGAGTTTATTTTTTAGATATACTATATATATTTTAATATATATTCTTATATATATTTCAATATATCTTTATATATATATTCTTATATATATATCTTATAAACTTTCTTATTTTATCTTAGTAGTAGCTTTACTATAGTAGCTTAATTACTTTACTTACACTAACGTAGTATATATACTCTATATTATAATAGTTCTCTAGGATATTCTTTCTATTTATCTCTTTATAGTATATAGACTTATATACCGTTATGTTATATTTCTCTTGTATTAATACGCTTTATATTTATACTACTTTTGTACTTCTTTAGCCTAGCTTTATTACTTTACTTTTGCCTTTTAGCTTACTACTTACTTATAGAAAAGATACTCTCTTCTTATAAATAAAGTAATAAGGTTAACTACTAACTATAGATTAAAAGTAAATATAGTATTACTAACTACACTAGAAAAAAAGAAAAAGTAACTATATATAACCTTGTTATAACTTAACCTAATAAACTATAGGTAAATATAGCTCTACTAGGCCTTAGAAGTATAAATTATATAGTGTCTAATAGAAACACTATAAGGATAACTCCTTATAGAATAGAAGAACTATAGATAGGTTATATACTAATAAACAATACTAAGTACTAATAGAATCTTAGTATAAGTACTTAAAGAATCCATATATAAACGTTTAGTTAACCTAGCTATATATACATAGAAAATATATAAGGCAGGATTTATTCTTAATAATAAGATTTATATATAAGATAAACTTAACTATACTTAAGAATAAACTTCTATAGCTTTCTAGTAATTAACTTAATAATTATTAGTAACACCAAGGGATAAGTTAATATAGTTAACTATATATATTAGTAGTAATTAATAAATAATAAAGGTAACTATAGTTCTCTATTATATATAAAGAAAAAAAGAATAATTATTATAGGTTAGTTAGTTAAATAACTAACTTATTACCTATAAATCCTTAGAGAATCTATAGCTAAATATCTAAGGATTTACTAGTAATAAGTTATTAGGGTTAACTTAATAAATCTAATATTTATCTATAATAGTTAATATTATAACACTAGTAACTTTCTATAGTGCTAGAAATCCCCTATTATTTATATCTAAAAGAATAACTAAAAAACGTAATAAAAACAAGAAGCTAAAAAGTATTTAATACTTTTTGCTTATATAGTCTATTATATATAAAAAACCTATTTATTTATCTATATCTTTAACTACTTATTATTAACTAGCTCCTTTAATATATTATTTAGTAATAACTTTATAAATCTATCTACTAGGTTATTACTACTATAAATCTACTATATTTTATAAATCTTATAATATTTATATAACTAGTAAAGGGCTATAATATTTATTATAAGTTACTTTTCTTTTATAGTGCTAAGCTATATAAGGCACTTGTAAAGTAAATATAAGTTAGTATAAAGTATTATAGGTATTTATAGTAGCTTAAGGTAGTTAGTAATTATTATAAAGGTAGTACTAATTATATAGGTAACATTAGCACTAGTAATTATCCTATAGACCTTAGAGGTAAATACACTATATATAACTTTTTTACACTTTATTAAGCTAAAGTAAATAATATTACTAGTTAATTTAAAGCTTTTACTATTAATAGTAGGTTACTTAATAATTTATTTATTAGCAAGGACTATAATAAAGCTAAGTTAAAAAGTAAAGTTATAGTTATTTATAAATAAGCTATTAATAAATATAAAGAGCTTAGTAGTTATAAGGTTAATTAGTAAGAATTATAGGCTATAGTTAAGGTTATTAATTTACTATTTAATTTAGTAGTTTAAAGCTTTAATTTCTTCTACTATAGGTAATTAGTGTTAAGTAGTAACTAAATAGTTAAAGTAGGCTTTAGGTTAGTAAATAAAAGTAATATATACACTATAGGTATATTACTAAATATAATTTTACTAAGTAGTAGGTAATTTCTTATTAATAAGTTAAAGCTTTTTACCTTAGCCTTTTTAATAAAAAGTAAGCTTACTATTAGTAGTAATAGATAATATACTACTATTAAAGGTAATAAAGTTATTAGCTATAAGTAACTACTTAGGTTTTACTATAAAAGTAGCCTTCTTAAGCTTTTTTTCTTTATAGGTAGAGAATTTACTATCTATAAGGCTAATTATATTATCTATTTATATACTAATTAATCTAAAGTTACTATTATTAGGTAATAATATTAATAGGTAAAGGTTAAAAGTTAATAAATTTATCTAGAGATTCTCTTTATAATAGTAGTTATAAGTTACCTACTAGTAGGTTTTTACTTTTATAATACTATATAATAGCTTAGTTACTATTATTATTATATTTACTAGGTAAAGATAGTAAATTTATATAGGTAAGTAGGTAAAAATAATATAATTTAGTAGTATTACTAATTAAGTATATACTTAGGTAATATTATATAACTAGAGGAGAAATCTATATTAAAGTAGTAAAAAGGTAAAGATAAGTATTAATTACTAGGCTATTTACTAAATAGTAGGTAACTATATAAGAATTATTATTTTACTATTATTTATATAACCTTAGATAATAAGCTATAATTTTTTATAAGGCTATTTATTTTTACTTTTTACTTTATAGACTATATATAATTTAAATATATAGGTATTACTATAGGATTTCTTATTATAGGTAATAATATAAAATATACTATAGTTAATAAGGGCTTTTACTTTTACCTTATTAGACTCTTTAAAAGGTTTACTAGGCGTAGTAATAATCCTTTTCTTATGTAGCTTAATAGTAAGTGTATAGTCTACTTTCTCTTTTATAGTTAAGAACACTATAGTTATAGTAAAGTATATTTTTATAAAAAATATAGGTATTAGGTTCTTTTATAGGTAACTATAGTATTATTATAGTAGTTTATTATTAATAATAATAGTATTATATATTTTCTTTTTAGTATTAGGTATTTCTATAAGGTCTTTTTATACTTATATAGTATATATAGGATTATCTTTTACTTATATAAAGTAACTAGTAGGTTTATCTAGTGTAAAAGGTCTAGTTAACCTTCCTTTATATAATAAGGTTTTACTATAGTAATCCTAAAGTTATATAGGCTATAAGGTAAATTAATAGTATAAGTAGTATTATTATTAGTAATAAAGTAAAATAGGCCTTACTAGCTATATTTCTTATACTATATATAGATAAAGGATTAAAGGGGTAAAGTAATAGTATTAGTTAAATCTAGGCTATTATATATAGCTAGTGCTTTATAAAGCTATTACTTTATATAAATTTAGTGTACTATAGCTATTACTTTCTTAATTACTTTAGTACACTATATAGTAGTTATAGTAGGTAGTAACTTATTAGTTATTTAGAGGTATACACTAAAGACAAGGAGAGTTAGGATAAGGCTATCTAGGCTAGTAGTATTATTAATTATTTTAATAGTAAGTTAAAAAGTAACTTTAGGTTTAGTGCTAGTTTCTTTATAAATAATCTTATAGGTATAGTAAAAAGGTATATAATAGCACTTAATTTACTAATACTATAATAAGCTTTAATAAGCACTTTCTTTACTTTAATAGATAACCTATAGGTAGTATATTTAAACTTACTAAAGTAAAAATTTAGGCTAGCGTTAGTTATTATCTAATTAAGTAGGCTAAGATATATATTAATCTAGTATATCTATAGTACCTTTATATATACTCTATAGTAATAGATTATAAGAATCTTACTATATTAAACACTATTACTATATTAACTATATAAAGTACTAGTTTATTACTATTAAGATATATTATATTAATAAAGATCTTATATTTAAACTTATTATTATTATATAGTATAAACTTAAAGTAACTAGAGGCTTTAGAGTATAATTAGTATAGTAGTAGTACTTATTAATAGCTTTAAGTAATAAAAGAAAGTGTTTTCTCTAGTGTATTTAAGTAACTTATAAAGTTATTAAATAATAGGTAGCTAAATTACTATAGATTTAGTATAATTTACTATTTATTAGGTGTTACCTAGTAATACCTTTCTTTAGTAGTTATAAAGTATTTATAAGTAGCTAAATTAGTAAATAATAAGTATAATATTATTACCCTAGATTAGCTAGTTAGTAAGGTTATTAAATTTTATACTATAATAGTCTATATCTTTAAGTAAAAAGAAATAAAGTATTAGTAGTTATTATATAAAAAACAAGGTTACTAAGTAGTATAAGTATATTAATTACCCCTAGGGATTTAAAGTAATTACTACTACTAAAGTAAATACTTACTTTACTTACTTAGGTAGTATCTATAGGTATCTTTTTACTTAAGTAGCACTAGAGGACAAAGTATTACTTATAGCTAGTAGTTAATTTCTTAGCTATACTAGTGTTAAGTATAATACTATAAAAAGTTACTACTAAATAGTGCTTATTAAGTATAAATATCTTATTAGTTTTTATAGTTTTACTAGGTAGTAGCTCCTTTAGTAAGTTCTTATAAGTAAGTATATAGGTAGTTACTTAGTTATATAACTTAGAGAATATAGTTAAGCTATTAATTAATAGTTATATAAAGAAGGTAGTAAATATAAAGAACACTATATTTATATATTATTATTATTACTAATAAGTTATTTATTACTATTACTTATTTCTTAGAAATAACTTATATTATAACTTTTATAATTAAGAAAAAAGTAGTTAAAGGTAGCTAGTAAAGCTTATATAAAGTAGGTGCTTTTATACTAGTTAAATAAAGATTACTACTCTTCTTTAGTATATTTAGTTAACTAATAACTAGGCTTACTATAGATAAAGTACTTCTTAGTTAATTTATTACTACACTAGTTTTTACTATAGTAGTTACTTTATAAAGAACCTTATGTTTACTATAGATTAGTATAATTATTATAGCTACTATTATACTTATAGTTAACTTAAAATTACTTATCCTCTATAGTAGATTTATTATAAGGTATTATATAGGTAGCTTATAGTAAAGTAAAGTATTTACTACTCTATTATATAGTTATATATAGAGGCTATAGAATATAGCTAGTAGGTTAAAGAGAGCTATAGTACACTTAGGTATACTATAGTAATAGGTAATAAGGTACTTATAATAATCCTTATCCTTAGGAGGCTATTATAAGTAGTTACTTTAACTAGCTTAGTAACCTTTTTAATAAGTAACTTAAGAATCTTAAGCTTATTTTTACTATAGTTTTTATAGGTAATTAAGTTAAATAATATATAGTAAAGCTTAGTAATATAGGCTAAGTATACCTTATTACCTTTAAATTATTCTTTAAGCTTTACTATTAAGTATTAAAATTACCTACCTATTACTAAAAGGTAAAGGTATAATATTCTTATAGTTTACCTTAGAGTATTACTTAAATTACTACTCTATAGTAGTCTTATATTATACTTACCTAGATATAAAGGTTATAGAATAATAGTAATTTTAAGTTAATAGTCTTATACTAGCTACTAGTGTACTTTATAGCCTAGTTATTAAGTATATCTTTATAAGGTTACTTATTTACTTTAGCGTTAGCCTTAATATTACTATTAATATTACTATAGTTAACAAGAGCTCCTATAGTAGTATAGTAGTTATTTATATAGGCTATTAATTTTAGCTATTATATAGGGTTTTAGTGTTAATATAGGCAGTAGTAAGGTAAAGGTTAGGTTATTATAGAAGGTTTAGTAGCTAGTTACTAGTAATAGGCAACTTTAACTATTTTTACTTTATATATAATTATTATATAGCCTTAATATCTTAATAAAGTTAAGGTCTTTAAGGTGTTCTCTAAAGTTATATAATAATCTTTAATAATAGTAATTATCTTATTAGTCTAGTAGGTGCCTTCCTCCTATTAGAGGGTATTAAATATATATTAGGTAATTAATAAGTATTTACTATAGTTAACCTATACTTTATAGTTAACAAGGAAGTTATATAGACTTATTAAGACCTTTAGGTTAATAGTCTTAAAGTTACTAATAAGCTAGTTAGTAAGTCTTCTTGTGTATAGTAAAGTAATTTACTACTAAGGTAGTTATTATACTTAGATTTACTAAAGTAAAATATAATAATAGTATTAAGTGTAAAAGACTATTACTTCTTTATAAGGTTAGTTAGTAACCTTATAATATAATTTTCTCTTATTATGTAAAAGAATATACTATATAAAGGTAAAAGGTATAGTAATATATTATTTATTACTACTATCTTCTCTACTATATTAAGTAGTATATTATATTTACTATAAATCTTTTTCTTATTACCTTATAAGTAAAAGTATAGTAACTTATAAGCCTTACTTACTTATAAGCTTATCTTATTTACTTATCTTAGCTTAGGTCTTCTACTTATAGGTGTAGTATTATTTACTATTATCCTCTATTAGCCTAATAACCTCTTAAACATAGGCGTTTCTTTAGTAGACTAAAAGGTATATATATTTATTAAAGGATTACTACTAGTAGTATAAATAGTTAAGAAAAAATACTCTTATAGGTAAATAACTTAGGGAAAAACAATAGGCTTTATATTAGCTACTTATTAACGCTATTAGTTAGTAAAAGGAGGAAAATAATAGGCTATTAGTTAGTAACTTATTAACACTATTAGTTAGTAAAAGAAGTATATATATAGAAAAAGAAGTTAGTAAGCTAAAAGCTTATAATAAATAGATATAGTAAATAATTACTAGTTAGCTATAGGTATATAAAGTAAAGGGTTTTTTATAGTTAAGAGTACTTCTTTAAAGTAATAAAGCTTATATAATAGATATAAATTAATAAGGTTTCTACTAGTTAAAGGACTAGTTATAGATCTATTAATTAACCTATTATAATAGGTAATTAGTATAATATTATAGTAAAGTATTTATAGAGGCGTTTTTTAGTCTTTACTTACTCTAGGCGTATAAATAATTAACTAGTAATAGTTGCCTCTTCTTATAGTCCTTGCTAATCTATAGTTTAGATAGTAAAGTTAACCTATATAGTTAATAGTAAAGTTAACTACTAATTAGTGTTAGTAACACTAAGGGATAAGTTAATATAGTTAACTATATATATTAGTAGTAATTAATAAATAATAGGGGTAACTATACTTCTCTATTATACATAAAGAAAAAAAGGATAATTATTATAGGTTAGTTAGTTAAATAACTTAATTATTGCCTATAAATTCTTAGAGAATCTATAGCTAAATATCTAAGGATTTGCTGGCGATAAGTCATTAGGGTTAACCTAATAAATCTAATATTTATCTACAATAGTCAACATTGCAATAATAATATATTCTCTAAATACCTTTATTATTTTACTTTAGTAATTTATTATTTATAGTTACTACCTACTAACCTTTTACTATAACGTGGAGAATATAGTAGTAGAGTTCTTATTAAGATAGGATTTTTATAAACAAGAATTTATAATCTTTTATATTAATAATAAATAGACTAGTTAAATAAAGAATATAGCCTACTCTATATTACTATAGAATCCTACCTAAAATAGCTATATAGATATTAATATAGTTACTAGTTATATTAGGCTATTTATAATAAACTATAGTGTCTTGTTATATAAAGAAAAGTAGTTAACCTATTAAGAAACTATATATAAACTAGAGAAGTAGTAGAAATACCTTTTCTATATAGTCTATACAGGTAGTACACTATATCCTATAGTAGTACTACTAGCACTAGCTATATAAAGCTATTCTAGCTTTATAATATACTCCTCTAGCTATAAGATATCTTATAAGTAGCTTTATCTATAGATTTAGAATTATTAAATAAAAGAAAATAAAGTAATTATTATATAATAAAGGTTATTATACCTAAAATATTATAATAAAGTAAATAAAAAAGGTTTAAAAGGGTTCTTTTAAATAGTGTTTTTTATTTTATTAACTACACTTTCTTTATTATTCTTAAAGAAGATATAACTACCTTAGGTTTTTTAATATAAATTTAGAGGCAAAAGGGGCAAATAAGAGATAGGAGATAGGAGATAAGATATAAAGGTAGTATATTATTATAGATATAATAGAAGAGCTTATAGATCTTACTATCTAACTAGACCTAGGGATATATAGGGATTACTTATACTTATCTCTTAGGTATTCTAAGGATTTCTTTAGTATTCTAGGTTATTAAGTAGGTTATTAGGTAGGTTATTAAATAGGTTAAGTTGTAGGGTATTGTTTTACCTGTAGTAAGGTATTATTTTATTTATTTACCTTATGTAACCTAGAACTATATTCTTAATTCCTTAGAGAAGGAGAAGGTCTTACTTAAAAGACCTATTCTTTAGATATAAATATTATTATTATATAGTATATATAGTTGTTTCCTAAGTAGTTATTCTTATATCTAGTGTATACAGTGTATACAGTATTATTAATACTATAATATATATTCTACTTCTTTATTATATTATTATCTTATTTTTATATATATAAGGTCTTTAAACCTTAATATCTAATACCCCCCCTTAAGATATATATAATATATTATATATAGCTTATTTATAAAAACCTTAATAGGAAAAATTAAGATAGCTATTTATTATTAAGTATATATACTTAAATATATACTTTACTAATCTCTTTAAAACCTTTATAAGCAAGAGAAAACAAAAGATAGTAATTTATTTATATATATATATGTTACTTTATTTATATATTATTCTTATTATTATTATTTATATACTTATTTCTTATATTTTATTTTCTTCTTGTTTATTATATTTAGGTATAGTAGCTTTATTTATTATATTTATAGTATTTATTATATTATAAAATAAAACCTTTCCTAGAGGTTTAGTTAAAATATCTACTATATTATCTTTTGTATTTATATAATATAGATATACCTGTTTATTTATTATAGTATCTCTAGTAAAGTGATATTTTATATTTATATACTTAACTTTTTTATAGAATTCTAGATTTTCTGCTAGCTTTTGAGCTGCTTTATTATCTATTAATATTCTAGGTTTATTTAAATTACTAAACCCTAGATTTATTCTTATATAGTTATAGCTATTATATAAGTATATAGCTTCTTTTATAGCCTCTGTTAAAGCTATATATTTAGCTTTACAGGTACTTAAAGCTACTGTTTTTTATTTTATAGAATTCTAGCTAATAAGATTATAATATCTATAAGTATATATATAACTAGAGGTAGATCTTCTATTATTAAGATCTTCTGCCTAGTTAGAATTAGTATAACCTATTATATTAAAATTATTAATATTATTACAGTTATAATATATTCCTAAATTATTATATTTATTTAAATAACCCTATATTCTATTAAGGGCAATAAAATGCTCTTTAGAAGGGTTACTTATATATCTAGAACAAGTTATAACAGGAAGAGTTATATCTATTCTTGTTTTTAGTGCTAAATATATTAAAGCACCTATTTCTTGCTGATATTTTAATACTTCTTCCTTAGTTGCTTGTTCTTTATTTTTATATAACTTTATATTATTATCTATAGGTGTATTATAAGGATATAAATCCCTTTTATTATATTTATTTAATATCTTATCTGTATATTTTGTTTAATATATATATACGCTTTTATTTTTATAATCTATATATATTTTATTTCCTAGAAATATACTAGGTATTCCTATAGGCTTTATTTTTATATATTTAAGTAGTATATTATTAAATAGATTATTTATAAATTCTTTATTATTTCTAACTACTAATATATTATCTACGTGACAAGCTAGTATTATTTTATTATTATTTTTATTATGTATAAATACTGCTTTATTATAAGGGGATATTTTAAAGCCTTCTTTTATAAATATATCTTTTAAATGCTTATACCATAGTCTAGGACTTTGTTTTAAACCATATAAGGCTTTATTTAATTTATATATATATTCTTTATTATTATATAAAGGATTTTTATTATTAAAAACTAGTTTATTACTTCTTTATTATATATATATCTAGTAGGAATTATAGTATATATATCTTTATTAATATTAGTATACACAAAGGCATTAGTTACATCATATTGTTGTATATACTAGTTATTAGCAACAGCTAATATTATTATATATCTATAGCTTTCTGGCCTACAAGTAGTACTAAAGGTTTCTAAATAATTAATACCTAAGTGTTAATTAAAGCCTTGTACTACCTATCTTGCCTTATATATTTTCTCTATTTTATTATTATTATTATCTGTTTTTTCTTTTATTTTATATACCTATCTTCCTTTAATAATATTATTATTATTATTATTTTTTATAATAGTCTATGTATTATTATTTTCTAATTCTTTAATTTCTTTATTTATACCTTCTATCTAGTTATCTTTATTATTATCTTCTAGAAATTATTTAAAAGTAGAAGGTTCAGTTAATATATTAGAAATAGTATATAAGATGCTTTATCTTCAGCTCTATTTAAAGAAGCTAATATATTAATAGAAGGATAATCTTCTATAGTATTAAATAGATTACCTTCTTTATAGTCTATATAATCTTCTTTATTAATCTTAGGTATTTCTATTATTATATTATCTTTAGATATATTATTATTAGTATTACTATTATCTTTATTACTATTAAGGTCTTTATTTATATTATTATTTATTTCTAGACTTTCTTTATTATTATTATTATTAGTTATAAAGTTATTTTCTAGTATAGTAATATCTCTAGACTATATAGGTCTTTTCTGTATTATATCCTATATTTTATAAGCATTATTTCCGTAATTTATTATAACGCCCTTATTAGTTCTTGAATCTAATTTTCTAATATTAGGGTCTTTATTTTTATAGTAGCATATACTTCCCCAGACTCTTATATTAGATATATTAGGTTTTATTTTGTATCTATTTTCATAGGGTGTTTTATAATCTATAAAAGAATATAGGGTTCTATTATATATATATATAGAGGCTAAGAAAGCCTCTCCCTATAAATATTTAGGCAGATTAGAATTATATAGTAAAGTCCTTATTTTATTAACTATATTTCTTATTATTCTTTCTATTATACTATTAGGTTTATGTGTATAAGGAGGTCTTATATTATGTATTATTCCTTCGTTATTATATATTACTTTTATTCTTTTATTATTAAATTCCTTTTCTCCATCTATATTAAATTCTCTTATTCTTTTATTATTAGTATTATTATTTACTAGATTCTTAAAGTTATTAAATATAGTATATATCTCTTTAGAATCTTTAGTTTTCAAAGATATCCCTAAGTAAATCTAGTATATATATCAATAAATATAATAAACTATCTATTCTTATTATATACTATAGGAGTTATAGGTCCACATAAATCAGAAGCTACTGCTTCTAGATATTCTAATATAGGTCTATTATTATTACTTATCTTATTTACTTTATTTATAAATTTCCTTTTAAATAGGCTTTATATATATTATTTATCTTAGGTATATATATATTATTATTATTATTATTACTATTTAATATAGTAGCTTTATTTAAGTAAGGCAATAAAGAGTAAGCTGTATATCTAAGTCTATTATGCTATAGTACAGCTAAATCTTTATCTTTATTAGATTTATTATTATTTATAGTATTATTATTATTAGTACTAGTATTAAGTATATTATTATTATTATAGTTATTATTATAAGGTATATAGAAGTTAAAGTAATATAAACTATTAATCTTTCTTCTTATACTTAGTAGTTTATCTTTTTTATATTATATAGTATAGGATTATTATTATAGAATATAGATGCTATATTTATTTTATCTAACTTATTCTAACTTAGAAGATTTAAGCCTAATTATAGAATATAATAAACATCTTTTATAGTATATATATTGTTATTAATTAGGATATCTATATCTCCTTTATAGTTTATAGTTAGAGATTCTACTTCTCTCTACCTTATATTTTCTTTAATAGTATTTATATTATATAGATGTTTTATATTACTTATAGTATAAATAGTAGCAACAGTATTAAGGCAAAAAGTAATACATTTATTATTCCTAGATATAATCTGTTTTATTTCCCCTAGTTTCTCCTTTATTAAATTACCTAGGGTTATATTATTAGTATTATTATTATTATTTATTAGAATATCAATACTGATGATCATACAACACCCAGTCAGTCAACCATAAATAGTTCATAATTCAAGGTCAAAGGGCACAGACTAGTTATTCAGCCCTCAGTTATATCAAGAGGGGATCATACTTTTAGTTAGCCAGAATAACTCAAGTCATACTTAAGCAGTATATAACTACTTTATACAATAATAGTAAAGTAGACCTATTTAGTTACCTAATAAGAAGTTAATTTACCTCTACGTTTTACTAAGTATATATATATACAAAGCCTATTTAACACTAATTAGTAGTTATATAGTAATTATAGATTAGTAAGAGTAAAGAGTCAAGCTATATTATATAAAGAGTTAGTTTATATAGTGTCTAACTATAGAAAGGCTAAAGAACTACTCCTTGTTATAACCCCTTGTACTAAGACAAGTCATAATTTATACAAAGATCTAGTTTATATAGTGCCTAACTACAGGAGGGCTAAAGAACTACTCTTTAAGATAACTACTTATACTATTTTCCCCTATATATAATAGAACAAGGAAAACTATAACCTTCTTGTATATATATAAAAAGCAAGTAGTATACTACTATAAGTATATTACCTTTATTAACTAGACGTTATATAATTTA
>NW_026850823.1:0-24410 GCF_030913465.1 Colletotrichum navitas
TGTCCGGGGTCTAAGGGGTTTTCTTAGCACGGGCTTCCTATTATCGACCAAGTAAAACTCACGGATTGAAGCATTTAGAGCTTTGTAAAGCACATCAAAGGTACCGTCAGTCCCAAGTTTTCCATCAAGGGTGCCTGGCGGGCAGCCGTCTCCGGAGTAATTAATGCCAGTAACAAAAATAGGGGTGCTGTCTTCAGCTTGCTGTCTCTCTATGACCCCGCTAAGAGGGCTGCAAATCGCAGCTCCAGCGAAGACGAGAGCGAGAGCAGACGGTGAGTAAACCATAGTGGCGACTACGACCTAGATAAATCGAAAGATGTAAAAACACAATTGAAACAGTCTTAGCAAAGTGCATTGAGTGAAGATATCTGTGGCGAATTTTGCCACCCTTTATAGACTGAGGAATTGCTGAGCAATAATGAATTAATCCTATGAAGCTGTAATGTCACAAAGCTAGAAGATTCCGGGACGCCCGAAATCAAGGTGGGCCTACAAAAATGTCAATTAAACCAAAAAAGGCCGCAGTTAAAAACACAATAGTTCAAGGTTTACTGGTACTGAACTTACTTATAATAGTGTTTAGTGGCCTCTGGTCTTGTCTTGCGTGTATAGAGCCTACCAGCCAATTCGCCAGTGAACAGCACCCTAGTTACACAACTTCAACGCTTAATAGGTACGTGACTTTCAAACCTCTATATGGTTCTGTAGCAGGTACAGTGCCCTCCAAAAAGTCCAAAAACGTGTAAAAAGCGTCACCTAAAATCCATTAAACTCACTATCTTCTACTTAGTATATCTTATTAACTAAGGTATACACTATATAGTAAAAGGTCGTATATAGTAGCATAAGTTACTTATTAAAAGTATTTTATAAGTCAAACTCTTTTTTTTAAGAGAATTATAAGTGCTTAAAGTAGTAGGATGTTTTATAAAGAACCTTATAGGGAATAATAGGGGACAATATCAGGAAGTTAAAAAACTATTTCTTTTATTTTGACACTTTTTGCACGTTTTTAGACTTTTTAGAGGGCACTGTACTAAAACAAGATTTGGTATCACAGTTTGAGGGCTATTGAATTCCTCCCTACGCCCCTGACGCTCCCTACGCCCCCGACGCCCCCAACGCCCCCAACGATGTCCTGGTCAGCGCGCGCCACGATGGCGAGATCAAGCGCCTTATCACCGTTCTCCTCATGTGGCCCGCCCAATGCATCGTCAGGGTCACCACCAAGGCGTGCGCGCCCATGTCCTGGACTGGCCGGCCTTCCTCCGCGAGGCCTACTCCGCCGACCACCTCACCCAGCTCCTCCGTATCGTCTACGAGAGGGAGTGGGCCGCTGCCAAGACGAAGCATGCAGGCAAGCTCGTCAACGCCCAAAAAACCATGGAGCTTGGCGAGACCATCGAGCTTATCCTCGAGCTCGGCCCCGACGCCTGCCACAACACCGCCGCCGTCGCCGGCGTCTCCTCCATGCGGAAGCCCACCAACCACGCCCCCGTCCCCGCTGCCGACATCTGCCGCGCCCTCCTCCACCAGCTTGTCGCCCGGGTTGACGACCTCAACGTAGCCGACGGAAGTCCGTCGCTCTCCCTCGCCGAGATCAAAAAGCCCATCAAGGGTATGTGTTCGTCTTGTGTCCATCTTATGTCCTTCTTATATCTTATGCCTGTCTTAGGCACCCGTGTTTGAACAAGGAGTCATTTACAGTCAGTCAGCTAACGAAAACCACTAAACAGACCTCAAGGACGCCGCCGCCAAGAACCTCAAGCGCAAGAGGGGCCCCAAGAATAACACCCCCGGCCGAGACCAAGAGGGAGAAGGAGAAGAGGAAGAACAAGGACAAGAGGACGAGCCCGAGGCGCCGCACGCCGCAAAACGTGTCCGGATCGACCAGGACCTCCGAAAGTCCCTGACTGACGACTATATCTACCGGCTTCTGGGCGCCGGCCCCTCCCTCCTCAACGAGGAGCTCTCGAGCTCCGCCCCGTTCGATGACCCCACCGCTCTCACAGCCAGCGACAGCTTCGGCTTCGGCCCCGACGTCTCCGCCGCCTCCCTTGTCGCGCCTCCCGGCTGCCGTGGCGCCCAGCTCGTGGCCGCCCGCCAGGACACAGAGGCCGAGCTCGACGCCCTGGTCTTGGGCCAGCACCGCCAGGATGAGGTCGTGCGCGAGCAGCCTGTCTTCCTTACTTGCTACTACCTATTGTACTATAGTAATATTATTCTTAAGTAAAATAAATTAAAATAGAAGATACTAGTAAGTTATTTTTTATAAGTATATATATTTATATATATAGATTTACTACCAAAATATTACTATTTTATTACTTTATAGTCTTTTACTATTAGCTAAAGCCTAAGAAGAAGTAAGTAACATTATATAATTATTTAAATATGAGTAATAGCTAAGGTCTTTACTATAGTTATACTCTCTTTATATTATAGTAAATATAAGACTTATAAACTAGCTTTTTAAAAGTCTTTTATATAAAAACTTAGGTTATAAAATATATTTTAACTAGTTACTAGTACTACTACTATTAGATTACACTAGTTTATCTTTGTTTTTCTAGTAACTTTAACTTATATAGATTACTTTAGCTTTACCTAAGCCTTACCTTGGCCTTACCCTGACATTACCTTAGCCCTACCCTGGCCTCACCCTGGCCTTACCTCTGTTCTTGTGTAAAGTAAGCTAAAGCAGCAAGAATCACCCAGCTCACCCTATTAGCTAGAGGGTGATGACCCAAAGAAGCTCTGAACGCAGCTTCCGCGCAATGGCCGCTTGAGATGGATCAATCGGGAACATTGCCCACCAAAAGCTGTTTGTGTCCCCGCTAAATGCTCCCCTCCCTCACTTACACTTCACCTCACCGCAGGTTCAAAACATTGAATTCTGCTGAAACTAGATTTATTCCGAGAGGAGCCAACTTGTACGTTAGGCTGATAGAATGTAAGGTGCAGATATTCCGAGAACCGATACAATCAGGTAATGATTTGATGTTTTCGCGGTAATCCCATGGCCAGCGCAGACAGTGTGGCGGGGAGACGTGTAAGGAAGGGCGCGATTCTGCGAATAGAGCTTGACGAATGTCTCCATTAGGGCGCGACTATCTAAGCGGCTCTACAGGCTGCTGGGTTGGACGCTCAGGTGTTGAGGGAGATCATGTGGTAGGTGGCCAGTGGTGCAAACGGTCCGAGGGTGCGAAATATCACTGCAGAGAATGCAGCTCTGATCCATGGGCTAGAACTGTCAGGCTAAGCAACCACTATCCCGCTTCAAGGAATCTACCTCAATCGATAGAAGGATATTATGGCAGGCGTGAATACAAAAACGCCTGAAGAAAAAATCCACGACACATCCAAATCGAAGTTAGTATTGATGGCTATCAGGGAACTAGGCAACGAGGCATATGATCAAAGAAGAGGTTTCAGCACCGCGTGGAGTGGGACTGTCCTAGTAGGAATGTGGCATTGCAAAAAAGAATGTACTATAGTATATACGGTAATGGACCTAGACTAGGCAATCTAAATGCGCTCTCTTTCTATATGGCTTGAGAGGACGGACGCGCGTGTCGGTCTACCGCGAGAACGGGAATTTCAAGGCGGCCATCGAGGATGGAGATTACGAGTAGGCCCCCGAGGTTGGCTTAAGGAGCAAACTGGTGTTGACTTGTGAACCGGCAGTGCCCCGCGAAGGAAGTGGAATAGGATCCAAGGGGATGCAAGGTAGAGGGTCTATATAGGTAGACGCGCACCGCCTCTACGAAGTATCAATAGGCCGTGGAACAAACCGAACCGAGCCTGCCATAATACCGAGCGGCTTTTGGAAAGAGGTACTCCTCTTCAAGATTAACAAGATTATTGCTCCCAAAAGACCCTACGAGATCAGTGCGAAGTCAATCACCATGTCAGTTCCCAATGATCAGTCCGAAGACGAAATCACAAAGTATTTTCAAGGGCAACATATTGAGTAGCATGTTGTGGAGAACACTTACAAGGACGAAGACAGCTTCTCCGTGCTGGCAAGCAATTGGAGGTCTACGCAGCTGGATTACGTGAACAGCATCAGAGCTTGCCTGTAGGGGATTAGAGCCGGCACTGAGCCCCGGTCACGACAGGAAACACTTCCAGACATCGGTTCCCTCTCACGGGAATATTATTTGTTAAGGCCAGACTGATACAAATGACTGGGATATATTGCTTCTCATCCAGTCTGAGTAAAATCCTCCGCCGCTATTGAATGTAGCAGCTCCTCCTCGGGCCTATAGACACGCTCTCAAGACGGAGTAGGAGGGTGAAAGAAAGCAAACCGGTGGATAGCAAGACCGATACAACAGGAGTTACAAGTACAACCAATCACCTCAACCGCTCCAACGCCAAAGCCAGGTCTCATAAGATGCCTAGTATGCGCTGTTTCAACCGCCATCGGGTCTCTCTGATTCTGGGGTCAGCAATAATCAAAATGCCTGTGGACCAGCTCTCAAACTTACCACGAGGTCTGAACGTAGATGTCAGACGAGCCACTGCTCTGGTAGCCCTCGGTGGCCACAATCTGGTAGTAGTGCGTGCCGAGGTTCATGCCATACCTAGCCCAGGCGTTGAAGTGGTTCTGCATGTTGACGGAGCCTCCGACGCGCTTGCCTTGGCGCACAGACCAGTACTGCTGAAAGGTCCTCGTACCGTCGATGGAAGGTTGGTTGTAGCGGGTAGAGACGTAGATGTTGTAGGTGCCGCCGTCGGTCGTGACGGTGCCCTTGTACTGACCTCCGCTGCTGGGGTCGTAGGTGCCGAAGGATTCGACCACGTAGTACTCGACCAGAGGGTTGCGAGTCCAGCCGTAGACGGCCAAGTAACCGTTACCGTTGGGGCTGAAGGAGCCGCCGTAGTTGATGGTACTTTTCACGACAGTTTCAGCATATACATTGGACTATCACCTCGCTGCACAAAGATTCTCTTACCGGCCATTACCGGGGTTCCAACCCTTGCCACCGACAAAGTTGCCGACGTTGCTCCAGCTCACCGAGTAACGGCTGCCGGCGCCCATGGTGTATTGGACACGACCGCCTCCATCGGACCAGAACGAGTAGAAGTAGCCGTTGTGGGTGCCCTCGCTGTTGGGCGTGACCTGGCGCCTCTCGAGAACCTCGGTCGAGTTGCCGTCGTCCACCTCGTCAAGGAAGTCGAACGGGCGTCCAAGGACGGAAGTGACAGCCGCCGTCGCGAGGAGGAGAAACTTGAACGAAACCATGGTGACGGGAACAAGGGTTCAGTAGCGGTCCGGTATAGACAAGATCTTGGTTGATGCGGCGGCAATCACAGTCCTCGGGTGCGATCACCGTGCCGCTATATATAAGTTGCCAGACAGCACACATGTCGCTGTTATTGCCTCCGGAGCTACCACTCCAACTCCCATCATGACGTTTACGAGATTGATGGAAATTCTCCAGGCGGTCAGCCGGATTTGATTTAGGCTGTACCATGGACCATCTACAGGCTAATGTCGCTGAAAGAAATACGGCGACTTGCGTACACTCGCATCTTGGCATCAACGAGGGCAGAAGCGGCCGTCGGCTAAAATCCCAGCACCACATTGATCATGAGCCACTGGTGGCGACGACGCCCTGTGTTCATTAATTGGAGATCGGACATACACCCCTGCCGCCACTTGAGCAAACAACCTTAAAGAGTATCGGTCTCCGGGTTCCGTGGCGGCACGTGGATGGCGGGAATCACTGCCAAGGATCGGTTCCACCACAACCCATGTCCATCAATCATAATAGCCGATGACCTGGACGCAATCTCATAGGCTACGGCCGTGTGATTTAGGAAGGTGCTTCTTTATCTACTACCGGCATATCGTCGATGGCTTGCCAGATCTGCACCGACTCTACACTCATACCGTCCGGTTGAAGGGATAAAATGGGACTGTTACCATGCCTCCTGGAAGCGACGCACCCCTTACCGGTTTTTTTTCTTCCAGGCTTGTCAGCTTGTGTTGAAGCGTGGGCAATAAGTGGGCTAATGAAACTACGTCGTCCCCAGAACATAGGGGCAAAATGCTATTAGCGGTGGCATGTCCTATGGGATAATATGCTACAATAGGCAATGCTGCTAGATAAATGTAAGCACTATATCTTAGATGGACTTCCCTTGCTTACAGTACTAGGTCAAATGTTTGGCTACAGACAAAGGTTAACCCGATCTACAGCTAGTACTGTTAGCCTTGATCCCCTCGTCACACCACAGCTGGATACTGCTAGCGGGTAATGTGGTAAGGCCGGGATGGAAATGCTTGTACAATGGCTCGCTCACACGTGCTGCTACAGCCCAAGGCAAATGATACTGAAGATATTCCTAGTGCTGCAGCCTGGCTTTTCACCTAGTACCGTAAACAAGGAGAATCTAAGTAGTACGCATATTTTGTCCTTTTGGGAACCAGATAGGCAAGATCCCTAGTCATAAAATCACATATATCATAGGCCAGACAGTCAGCTACACATCACATGAACAAGGATTATTGCAACTCGTATACGCACTTCAACAACATCACGTGCATTTCCAACTGGCTCCCGTGTTCTCTGTGGGGCAACTTGAGCATTTTGTCAGCTAGACAGACTCGTTAGAGCTTACACACATGTCAGCGCTAATTTTCTATACTGTTGGCAGTCTCTCTCTGTTAACCTGATTGGTTCCATCGCAAAACGTCGTGAAGGACCCTCACCTCCCAGAGCCATCTTTCACTTCAACCAAGAATCATCACTGGACTCATGGATACATTCGGTTAGATAGGAGGAAGAATAGGACGATGGCTACACAGTAAGTAGGTTGCTTACAATGAAAGTCTTGGCATAATTCTGATAGACGTAGCAAGATGATAGCCTCGCCTTGTTAGCCCTGTTGTAAGGCAAACCAAATGAGCTTGAGTTGGTCCGAGCCAGAGTCCAGAGCATTCAAGAGCGAGTCTATAGAAGCCCGTTCCTGTCCTGCGATCAACCGGCCGAATGATCCATTGCTATCACTTATCCACAACTTAACCAACTGACTCCCTCTCAACACAACACCGCCACCACCACTACCAGCCTCTTCCACTATGAAGCTCTCCCTTCCCACCGTCCTCGCAGCCGCCTGCGCCCACGGCGCCGCCGCGCTGCACATCAACCTCTACACAAGCACCAACTGCAATGGACCCTTCTTCATGTGCGTCAACTGGACTCGCAACACATGCTGCGATCCCAACTACCCCTCACGTCGATTCGTGTCCGTCGAATTCACCAACCTGGACAGGTCGCGCGACTGGGAGTTGCGCGTCTACAACGGCGGCGGCTGCACGCGCCGCACCGCTACCGACGGCAGCGGCGGCCGCAGCTCCGTCTGCTTCGTCCGAGAGCCTCCTTACACAGGCGCCGGCTGGGGCAACTTCAACCGCGAGCGCGACGTGGAAGGTGGTGATGATGACGCGCCCGTCGGATGCCGCCGGCCACAGGAGCTGGGGTTTCCGGACGGGGCCCGGTTCAACCTCACGTTCCTAAGCCGCACCGTTCCGCCGGCTTGCCACCGCGAACCTATCAACAGTGTTTCGTACTCCGTATCGGCCCCTCTGAGCGGACAAGGTTCGCAGATACTGCGAGTGAACTCAAATCGAGGCACCGGCCCGGTGCTCTAGATATTAGAGATGAGGAGCCCGATTATTTTGGTATGAAAAGGGTTCAAAAATAGTCGTGATAGCATGCCATCGGGCCCAGAATGGCAAACGCCATCTGTGATTGCTGCACAATCGCCTATTTGCGTCAAGGGCTTCACAGAAACTGACGTGCCAAGAGCTCAAACGATCTTCGTGTTACGCGTGCCACATCCCTTCCCATGCAATTCAGGTCAATGAAGCGTTGTCTCGCGAGGCAGCCTGAGCATCTAACCGCTTTCTCTGTTCAACGGTCCTTGTTTGGCGATGCCCGATATCTCATCGGCCTCAGCTTTCCTTCCAGGGTACGTGCCTTGCACCAGTATCGGCCCGTTTGCAAAAGATACCAATAGCCGGTGGCTGGCTCCCGCCTGGTTTCATCACCCGGTTGATACGAGATGGGTGACACAAATGGTAGGTGGAAGTCCCAACTGCTGTAGGCAGCTTATCAAATGCGGGTTTAGACAAAAGATAAGATATCGGCTCCTCGGAAAGGCAGCGTTGCCGCTCTTCCGTTCTTACAAAGGTCTGCGGCTTGTTTCCGTCATGCATTTCGTTTCTAGATATCTTGTATTACAGATAGAAAACTTGCCTCTACATCTCTATTGGGTGCATCGACACGTGGTGTCGCTAGCTATGATCTAAGAGACTAAAACGCTTTACGCAGGTGATAACAACTACATTTGAAGACCCGGACACACGACGAGTGTGCGAAATACCGTTGGCATGCGCAGGAACGTCGCTAAACCTATAAAGGAGTGTACTGGGGGGCCTTTGGCTGCAGACACTATTACCGGTTATTCAGAGCTAGCTGCGAGCGGGAAGTCTGACGAGTGTTTTTAACTTTTTGTTCCAGGTAACAAACAGATGTTTCTTACATACAACAGTGCGTGCTTTTCCAAATACATCATAAGAAACCTGTATTATACCTTATTCAGCTCTTTAGACTAGACATATAGGCTATCTACTACAGTATGCGTCTTTTCAACAATGGCGTAGGTGTCTCATCGGTGACCATATATCTTGAAACAGTCAGCAGTACAAGGTTTTGAGCCGCAGTACTACTGCAGCTTTTATTGATCATTCGGGACAAGCCCTCTGTCACGCAAAAGACGACGCCGTTAGTTACGTGGGCAGTAATAGTAGCTTATATATCGTGACACCCTCCTTCCAACGTGATACCTCTGCTGACCACCTGGACAATACAACAAGCGATTTAGCTCACTTTACTCCTGGCACAAGCACCTAGGCCATACCACAAAAGTCTTGGACATTTTCCAGCTGCCGGGCGATAGTAAGCACAATCGCCTTGCAATATATAGCGAGTCGTATACTGTCCTGATTTCGGCTGGGCAAAACCTGTGGGTCACTCGTCTCTTCTTCGCCATTTACAGCTACAGCACTACAGCTTTGGTACCGGCGCTTGGGTCTTGGTGCTATGGGTTCCCTCCCAGGTCTCGAGTATCGTATTCTTGGGGCTGCTCAGTCTTTCTTGTGTGGCCTCGTAGATGCTCGGGATCCCTGTGCTCTTGTAACTCTTTTGCTCCATGATCATCGACGCTACCCCCTTCGCCGACAGGAAGATCTGCGGCATGCCATGCCCGGTAAACCCCGCGAGGATGAACTGGTTCTGCCTCCCAGGTACAGCACCGATATGCGGCAGATCGTCGGAAGAGTAGCCCATGACTGGCTCGCGGTTAGCCTCTCGTATTGATCTCTCGCCTGGGGTGTTGGGGTAATGATATGTTGCACTCACTTCCGGTCCACACCGTGGACGTGGTCGCGCAGCTGTCTTCCCAGCCGTGGAACACGCGCTGCATGTATCCATCGAAATGCGTCTTCGCAGACTCAATCAGCTGATCGTCGTTGACGTTGTTGTACCAGGATGGCAGGTCGTGGTAGTACTTCGATCGCGCACCTCCAACCACAATACTTCCATCCAGCTTGGGGATCAGATACTCGTACTCGGTGTCGGACCACCTGATGATGTACGAGTGGGGCAGCAGAGGACTGGGCTGTTTACCCGGCGTGATGTGACTGCAGATTCCGCGCACAGGCACAATCTTGTCGACGAACTCGGGCAGCAGGGATGACGTGTAGGCGTTGGTCGCGTACACGACCTTGGCAGCACGGATCTTGCCCCGAGGGGTGGATAGCGTCAGATAGCCCTCCTTGTCAGGGGTCTCGGTCACTGTGTTGACAGGCGTGTGTGTTTGCAGGTTGACGCCCGCATCAATGGCTTTGGATAGGAGGTGAACGATGAGCTTAAACGGCCACAGGTGACCTGCTGTGTATGAGATGCAGGCTTTGGCTCCTTTCACTCCAGACAGCTATACATGGGTTAGCAACCATCACCACCATCGCTCATCGATCTGGTCTTGTTCGCAAACAGTGCTCAACCCACCTGTTCGGCTTCAGTGCCCTCTGCGTAATACACATCGTCCATTACAGACACGCCGTTCTTCCTGAGCAAGTCGACGCCGGCCTTCATGCGCTTGCCGATGGCGTCGGACATCAAGGCATCGACGGCGCGGGTGAGGACGAAATCGCAGTCAATCCCTTCGGCCTCGACAACCTTCTTCACTGCCGGAAGGTTTTTGGCCTCGAACTCGGCAACCTCGGTCGCAGCTTCGATGCCGTGCGTGGAGATGAGACTTGCCGGACGGTTGTACGGGTCAGGTTTGAGATGGCCACCTGTATTGAACTCACAATCAGAAACCGTCGTCTCAGGGTGGTTCGAGTACCAGCTGGGGGCCCGTACCATTGCGTCCTGTGGCGCCAGAGCACGCCTGCCGGGCTTCGAGAATCACGATCTTGGGAGGCGGCACCCCACGAGCCTTGCACCGGTCCAGGATGTGGTAGACAGTCGAGACCCCCGCATAGCCGGAGCCAATAACTGCAATGTCGACCTGGCTCGGAAGCTCGGGAGTCGTCCGGTGATCGTCCAGAGCGTGCGGGGTCGACCTCCAAAAGGAGGTCGTGGAGTTCGGGACGGGCAGCGGGGAAGGCGGCATGACTGCGTCGATAGTAGGGGTGGGGGGCTTCGTTTCTGGAGCGCGAAACCGGGCCAAAGCAGACTGTCTGTTATCGGTGAGGTTTCCCAAAAGAAAGCCGCTGCGCCCGCGGTTAATAAAAGGGTCAGGGAGGTTTCTATGCCGTCTCTTTTCTTACCGGGATCGGCTCTGCTGACGTAACTGTGGAGGAGAGTGGGAGTGGACGGTAAGATAGGAACAGAAACGTGGTCAAGAGACTGACCGGGTCGGTCGAGTGCGGAGAAAGGGAGCCCTGGTTTGTCGTGGAAGCGTTGCTTTGTGTTGCCCGCCCATGCAAACTATACAGACAATAGTGGCATCAGGAACAGCAACACTGTTCGAGAGAGTGGGCCCGGCCGGGTCATGTAGGTACCAGTCGAGCTTTTAGACTAGCTTTCTACTGAGCATTTCATCTTTTCCCAAAGTAGGCATGGAGCTGCTTATCTTCCCTATCTGGTAGCTCGGGGTGGTTGGTAGATGTACCGGGGAACCCTGACTTGACCCCATACGAATACAACGTAAGATTAGAAGATGGTGGTTTAGCAAACTGCACAAGCTTTCAACGATAAGCGATGTCAGCCACACCCAGACGTTCCTGGCTCGCGCAGAGGCGTCGTCGTCACCAGCGATACCCAGTCGGGAGGTAGGTGTCCTGTATATGTGATTAGCATGGCTCTCAACAGGTCGGCACAGGCCAACCGCGGTCTGCTTTACTAGGTTACCCATGATTATATACACGTCGATGCCGGTTGGCAGTCTGGTCCGTGGAGCTGCCATCCCATTTCTCGATCTGCGACAATTTGCGGCCCCCCTTTCTGTATCATGGCAACCTCATCAGATTCGAAAGACAACAAACGGATCTCTAGCACGACATATATCGACGCCGGCACCAGTCACGTGTGCGATGGAGGCCCAATCGAAGAGATTGACGAAAGCTATCTGCGCGCCCCCAGGTTCGCAAAGTTCTACCGAGGCGTTCTGTTCCAGATGATCTTTTTTGCAGCATAAATCCAAGGGTCCACGGCATCAGAGGCGAGGACATGATGGAAAGTAACCTCTGTGGAGCATTTATGCTCTCCTTCTTCGGTCCCGCCACGTCTGACGCCATCTCCAACCTTGGCGGCGGTGGTCTCTCGACTCCGTACGTAGCGAACTTGGCGACGTCGCTTGCTTGCCTGTCAGGCTGCCTGCTTCCCGTCTTTGGCGGACGCTTGGTCAACAAGTTCGGCATCAAGTGGTCCTGCATGATCGCCGCCGTGGCGATGCCTCTGGCTGGCTCGGCTTACTACGTCAGCGCAAAGTATCATGTAGACTGGTATCATGTTCTCAACGACCTACTTGTGTCAGATGTCTCTGTACTGGATCCTGTCAACCTTTTCCACGGATGTCGGCGGTTTGTTTCGGGCCTTCGAGTCGGGCGGCCAGGCCGTCTCGTACGCCATCAACTCCACGAGTGGCGGCGACCATAGGATTACATTCTACGTCAACGCCGCTCTGCTGGCCTTGTCTGTTCCCTGCATGGTGTTTCTGATTCGGCTGGTGCCTGACGCCCCTGCTAGTACGGATGTGAATGCTGGGGATCTGACAGCCATTGACGGTGGACTGGACCCGGATAGAAAGCAAACCATACCGGCATTGCGATTTGCGGTTTTTAGTGCTGTGTTCATCCTTGGTTAGTTTCTTTTGCAGGTGATTCAACTTCGTGATTTGTCGTGAAGTTGTGAATAAATTCGCGGGGCTATTACCAGATATGGCTTATGACATGTACTGACGACTTGCTGTTGATCTTCCAACCAACTTCGCTTCATGCGTGGTGTTTAGACAGATGAATTACTTTAATTTTGTGAAAGAGCCTGCGGCTCCGCATATTATGAGATATTATGATTCCATACAACAAATCGAAGCCCAATTCACCCCGTGAGATGTGCTATGTTCAAAGTGTCAAAAGTCCAAATGTAATACCCATAGGCCTATCAGGAGCTCTAGATGTTTCAGGCCGACGGTTCCAAAGAGAAACACACTGAAAAACGAATCTCGTACCTTCAAGTGATGAGAGCGCTTTGCAAGAAGCGATTTGCTCGTCTGCGAGATAAATCACTGACGGTAGCTTGAAAACCTGCCTCCGTTTCAAACCTTCAGTTACCCATTATGAATATTTTACGGAAGACTGCGTTCTCAACGGCCAGTCTAGTGTGGATTCATATCGCAAATGGGCGGCCAGCCATGCAATACTGTTGTTGTTGGACGATTCGCCAACATGATGCCGTTTCAAGAGCCAACGATGACACGCCGTACTCCAAAGCCGGTCACAGAAGCGGATGAGGCTGGAAATTGTAGAGAAGAATCCTTTCGCCTATTATCTGGGCTGCCTCCGTCGCAAGCTCATAGAAGAATCGAGTCTGTGGTGGCCCCTTCTAGTCTGTCTCTCTCCCCGTCACAGGAGTGTGATAAATGGTGGCCAACTGTGCTCCATTAAGGACCGTAATCGTACCGTATACACAAGTAAACAAACCTTCCATTTGAGTTTGAGTTGACCTATCGAGTCCTTCTGCCAGCACGCCAGACGGTATCTCGGTAACCGCTTTTCTCCTTGCTGTTAGCCTAGAAAAAAAGTGTCAGACGGATTTACTTGGTTTACACGGTAACCGCAACGGTTTTCGCCTGGCGCGCCGGCATGGCGCTATGCCGGCAACGTCGTCGGATTTGGCCTGACAGGTTCGCCTAGCCGGTCCTGCCGGGATCCGAGAGAGGTTCCCGCACGCGACGAGGGGATGGTGGTGGTGGTGGGACCGATAAGCTATCTGCATGGGTGGATCTCTGACCGGGTTAGTATTTTGCTGATACGCGCGGAATTTACTTCTCGAGCATGCATTTACACCCCTGCCGTTACCAGGACCGCGCAGGGGTAAAGTTCTTGACGCTTGTGGCGCACGTGCTACCGTCTGTTTCCGTGCAATGTGTGTTGTTTCGAGCTGCCATGTAAGTATCCTGCGTGCGGAGTCCTATATTTCGTTACTATATCTTGAGGCGTAGAATAATAGATGGGAAGACCGTTACAGAAGTATGCACTAGGTATAGCAGCTGGAAGGGAGTCATATCCGGAGCTCTGGATGTTGAATATATTCTGTTCATCCGACTCTATGAAAGGATGCGTCTCGAGCATCTGGGAATATTCGGCAGCGAAGTCCTCTTTTCCGATCCTTGAAGAATTTCAGTTTGCTTCGTTTCATAGATACTACGCCCGACAACGATGCGTCCTCGCCACTTGCGTCTCCATCTGATGCAGATACCCGCCCCCTCCCCCATCCCCCATCCCGTCTTCGCACTGGACACGTCGGAAACTGCCGTGAGACTCTATCGGTACCTACGGAGGGTGTATGTATGGTGGCAGGGGGTCGTTCGCACCTCAGTGACGACAGCGCAGGCGTCGCACCCGGCCTTTTCCCGCCAAATCCTCTCGAAGGACGTTTTGAACTCAACTGCCTGAAAAGGCGCGACCATCCCGGTCTCCGGCGATGACGTCTGTGCGTGGTGTGCTCCGGAGGGCCCGCACGGACACGGCGAACTGGGGGCAGCTCGGAACGATATGCGCGGTGCCGGCGGTCTCGACGACCACCGGGGGGACGCGAGAGCCAGGCGAGCTCCTCGGCGGGAAAGGATCCTTCGGTGTGAGTGTGGCGATATAGTTTAGTTGGGGCAGGCTTTCTCACCCGATCCATCAACTTGCTACTCACTTGACACTCAACATCGTTCGCTGAATAATAAAAGGGAAAACGGGGCAATGGGGGGCACAGCCAGCACGATGATGTGTGTGCTAGCAGCCCAAACTCCCCCCTTGTTGCGAAATATATAGTCGAGACTGGCACAGGATGTACAAACTAGCCCAGCGCAGTAAACGCAAATTCAGCTTGTCCCTCAGAGCATAACTTGTTCCAGCTCTTTAGAGCCATCAGGGCCGTCTTTCGCGTCTTTCACGTCTCAACTCGCCCAGAGGAACGGTCAGAGGGCGCCTCTTTGCCAAATATCCCGGGGACCTCGGCGACAGGATTGCGGACATTGTCAGGACAGACCGGACCTTTCGCATCGCGGTATAAAAGCACTAGAGAGACACGGGCAAAAGCGGCAAGAAGACGATGTTGGATTCCGTTCTCGTTCCCCCCTCACTGTGTCCCCAAATAAGACGTGCACGGTTTTCAAGGACTAGATAAAAAGAACAAAGAGAAATGGACAAAGCGATAATGGAGAGTTTGATTTCCCCGCGCGGCGGCGGTGCACCTCGATACCCTTGATTCCATCAAAACACCAAGAAAGATCGCCCTCGAGGAAACCTCGCCTTGAACGAATTCCCATGCCCCGTCACTAGTGAGGAGTAAAAACCACCAAACTCTGAAACCCACGCAAAAGAGCCAAACCGTCACCTCAATCCTTGACGAGCCACACGCACACCACCGGCTTCTGCCCCGGCAGGCCCGTTCGCCCCGCGTCCCAGCCGACGTCTGCGACGCACTTCTTCATCATGTCCTTGTCGTCGCCCGAGAAGCAGAGGCCCTTGTACCACCGGCCGTTGCCCGCCTGCACGATCTCGAAGCACTTGTTCTTCTTGGGGTTCGGGTTGCTCGCGCCGAAGCCGCGCAGCAGCTCGGCCAGCGTGGTGCCGACGGGCACGTGGAAGGCCGCGAAAGGCACCCGCGCGTTGGCCGGCAGCTGCCACGGCGGCTGCGCCGTGCGGAAGACGTGGATCTTGGTGTGCGCCGCCGGGAAGAAGTAGTTGTAGCCCGGCTCACAGCCGGTGCCGCCTGTCGAGTTGCTCAGCTGTGCCGCCGGGTTGCGCGGGTCCAGCGCGGGGAGGCCCTGCGCCGCGCGCGCCGCGTAAGATCCCTGGCCGCCCGGCTGGAGGGGGTAGGTGGCGTACGCGCCGGGCTGCGCGTGCGGCCACGCGTAGGCCGTTGAGCCCGGGTAGGGTACCGGGGCGGCGGCGGGATAAGAGTACGGGCTGGGTTGGTAGAGGTAGTAGTTACCGTAGCCCGGGGCGGCGCCTCCTCCGTAAGCGCCGGCCCATCCGCCGTGCGGGATGTAGGCGTCGCCGTAGCGCGGGATGGGCATGCCGTTGGTGGGGCTGAAGATCGGCCGGCGGGGGTCCGCATCGTGGCCGGTGATCGGGTTGGACATGGTAGTTGGGGAGTGTGGGCGGGACTGACACCGGGCGGTTGGTAGTAAGCGTTCAGAGGTGAGACGGCCGATCTGGTTGCCAGGTGTTTACCCAGTTGCCGATTCGGTAGTCGTAATGCGTGACCCAGTGGCCGGGGACGGGACCTACGAGTGACGGGTCCCAGAGTTGTGTGGCGTCGAGATGGTGTGAAGGGGATGATGGGCCGTATGCTGCGCTTGTAATGCTGGTGTTGCTTCGGGCGAGGTTGAGACTGCGACCAAATTGATCTGCTAGGTCTCCGTCGATAGTTGATTCGGCTGACATTGGGAAAGGGTTAGCAATGGAGGACTAAAAGGTTAATTTATACGGCCGAAGGGGAGGGAGTGTCCCGCTGTTGACTGGCAGTGAATGATAGCGTGCGGAGCGGATGGCAAGTGACTCACCAATCCCCGACTCGGACGATGCGTCCGATGGAGCGTCTCGGCTGCGGCGTGTGTCGGGCTGGAAGGCAAAGATCTCGGTGCTCCAGACGACGTTGTTGTGGCGGTCGTAAAAGGTGCCGACGATGAGGTAGCCCCAGAACGGAGGGTCTCGCGAGCAGTGGCAGTACTGGGCGACGATGAGCTTAGTTGCTGGGTATGGTAGATACTCCGGTTCCTCCGCGTCGGAGGAGTCATGCGAAGCCACGGTGAGCTTGCGGGAGACGAGAAAGACTAGGTCAGGTGGTATGGGCTGTGCAGGTGGATAGTCAAGATGACTTGAAGTAGTTTGTGGGCTTTTGCTTGTGAGCCTTTTGCTTGTGAACCTGGACGACAAGTGATGATGCGAGATGGATTGGAGAAAAAGGACTAGCATGGTCATAATGGAACCATATATAATGGTATCGAGCAGAGGTGTGAATCGGTGACTGGAGGCCACCGGAGTTGAGACCACGGTTGACGCAAACTCACCGCCATCGAATCATGGGACGACGGCCCGCGTGACTGCGGTGATTGTCATTTCAGTCGCCCGCATGTGTTTGTCATCGTCGTGGAATCTGAGTTGAGATGAGTGGGAGACCCAGCGGCCGTCAACGGTGAATCAATGCCGTGCTGTTTCCAAGAGCGAGCACTCGCAGAAAGGAACGGTGCGATTGAAACCGGGCCCAGCGATTCTGATATGTATGTCGGCGTTTATGCATGTACCTCTGGGTGAGAAATTGTTCGTGGTTCCGTCTCCCATTCAAGTAGAGTACGCCATGTGGCTGGTGTAAGTTGATTGCGGTCTCTCTTGACTAGACCTGTGGCGCATGTGTGCAGTGTGGCTGGTGACAGAGAGACGGGTGCGGTGCATCATCCAAAGGAGATTCGGACTCTTTGTCCGCGTCTGTCGACGTTCGAGTCCCTCGCCAACCGTAGCCCTGCCTCCCAGAAGACACGACAAAATATGTGGATGCGGCAGATCGCCATGCAATCAACAAAGAGGCCACACCGCTTGTTGATATCCATCTTCCATTGGCTAGCTGTGCCTGATCGGCAAAGTCTGTTTCGCCAGCCTGTCGAGCTCGATGTAATAAACGCCGCCTGGAACTCGAACAAGTTTGGCACTTCTGGCTCGGCTGCCAGGCCGGTTGGCCAATGCCGTCTCCTCCCGGCCCATAACCGCCTGTCATAACAAACTTGGCTCCGTGTACTATTTTCCCTATCCACCAGTCTTCAACGGGATCGTGGAAAGCGCCTTGGCGAGCTAACGCACGGGGGGGATGAAGCCCAGAGTGGTCGCTGCGTGGTGTAGATTGTTTTTACTGGTGGATAACGGGGTATCGTCGTGAATCAATCCAAGGACAGTCCGAGTTCGGTGTCCATGTCTGGTGGTGGCCGTGGCCGTGGCAGTTAAGCAGCGGACGTCCGTTTGGTTGTCAGCGTTCGTCCGGGGTCTGGGGCTCCCAGCTCCCCCAGCACATCTGTTATGTGCCCTGTAGACTGCGGTGTCGGCGGTTATTGTAGATGTTTGTAAACGCTTTGAAACGGTGAACTAAATGTCTCTGCCATCGGGTATCGTAATGCTGTTTCCGAAACTCGACGCCATGACTAATGCAGATGTCCTCTGCAGTGTTGGCATATCGATTCGCGGGGCATCGTCCCTTCAGTCGTCGACGTCAACGTCCTGTTCGACGACGCGGACGCCGGCGGCCTTTGCGGTGGCGGCGCTCTTGGCCGTGTTCTTCAACTGCTCGACCTCGTGTCGGATCAGCTTGCGGCGCTCGACCTCGGTGACGAGGCCCTTGAGGTAGACCTCGGCCTGGACGGTGGCGCTGTAGGACATGGCGGTCCAGTTCCAGACGTTGCGGCGCTCGGGGTCGGCGCCGGCGGCGAGGAGAGTGCGGAGGACGAGCAGGTTGCCGTTGCTGCTGGCGAAGTGCAAGGCGGTGTTGCCGTCGAGGTCGGTGCAGCGGACGGCGTCCTGGGCGCCGCGGGGCACGTAGGTCAGCAGGATCTGCAAGACGGTATCGTGGCCGCCGCGGCTGGCCTCCATGATGGCGTCGCGCCAGCGGATGTCGCGGCGGAGGATGACGTCGGGGGCGCGTTCGCAGAGGAAGTGAACGACTTCGGTATGGCCGGCGGCGGCGGCGAGCATCAGGGCGGTCTGGTGATGCTCGTTGAGGGCGGGGTCGGGATCCTCGTGGCCGAGGTCGACGAGGAGGCGGCAGATTTGGAGGTGGCCGAGGGAGGCGGCGAGGTGGAGGTTCGAGTTGGAGAGGCCATCGGGGGAGCTGTCGGGGTTGTGGAGGAGGCGCGGGTGGGATTTGAGGATTCGCTTGACGAGGAGGGCGTCGTCGGCCGTGATGGCGCGGCGCAAGCGGAGCGAGGGTTCGATCCTGGGCGGTTAGCTGTGATGGGCGACGGATTGGGCGGACGAGGGCAACCTACATGATGAGAGAGATCGGGAGAGAGAGAGAGAGAGAGAGAGAGAGAGAGAGAGAGAGAGAGAGAGAGAGAGAGAGAGAGAGAGAGATAGAGAGAGGGAGAGATATTGGGAAAGCGAAAGAGGGCGGAATGATTGAATCAATGTAGCAAATGGGTTGTCGTCAGCGGCATCGCTATTGCCGGCGGTGGTGGTGCTGCGTCGTGGTGCCGTCGTGGTGGTACAGTTGAGATCCAAAGACTGAAATAGAGAGAAAAAAGAGAAGCAGGCCGAATACCTATGCACAATTTGTCGAGAGGTCGGGGGTCACGCAGAGGTGACGAGGTTCGACGATGACATGTGGGAGGAAGACGAGTGGGAGAAGAGAGGATGAAGCTCGGAAAATGACGATATGGTGGGGGGGAAGGAACTGGAGGGACGGGAGCTTAGGGGGGCGTTCGCTTACGGGAGATGGGACGACAGGCGCCGGATTTAGTGCCTGGCGCCTGGATGCTCCCTGCGGGCGGTAGGGGCAGGGGGTGGAGTCCCCGGAGATCAGCGGGGAAGGTAGAGAGCGAGAGAGTAAGTGAGAGTGGGTGAGAATGAATGAGAGTGAGTGAGAGTAAGCGAGAGTAAGCGAGAGTAAGTGAGAGTAAATAAGAGAATGAGAGCAAGTGAGACTATGAGTAAGACTACTCTCATACTCATACTTATTATACTCATGCTCACATTCTCACTCTCATTCTCACTCTCATTCTCACTCCATCATACTTCGTCACGCTCTTTTATCCCATACACCCAATTGGGTTTGTCTGATCTCCCGTGATACAAGGTTTGGCATGTTCCGTGCTGATGGGCTGATATTGCATTTCATTCGCGCAATCATTACATTACGTCCATGCTTCGCCCTAGTGGACTCGTGCGGCCGGCCATCCCGCGAATCGAATCGCTGCCCACACCGGGATGTTCGGATGAGCTCGAGGGGTTCGTCTTGGATCTCTCATTGAGGATTGGATGCATCGTCACTGGGTGGAAGTGCGCATACGCCCTCGACTGTTTACTGTTTAAAACAAAATCGGTGCATCGTTGTTGTCACTTATGCTTATTTATCACTGGTTCCATTATATCCGTTCTCACCCGACGCTCAAATCTACTTGCTCATCTCTCCATGTGCCTGAAGCAACGGTACTTGTCATGCACCCCATCCCACCTCGGCGCCGCTCGTGTGTCCTCACGCCGCCGCGGCGTACGACGTGCCATACGGCTGCAGCGTCGTGCCCTCGATGTCGATGAAGCCGTACTTGGAGTTGTCGCCGTTGTCGGCCATCCCCTCCGCCCACTTGGCCAGCGACTTCTCAAACACCTCTTTGTACTTCTCCTGGCTGGCGTCCAGAGGCTCCTTGTCCTGGCCGACAAGCCGAATCCTATCAAGCCGTCAGTTTTCTTCTCCTCTCTCTCTCTCTCAGCAACACGCGGAACTTACTGCGTCCCGGCCAACATGTTGGTTATCCGAAAGTCGTCCTCGTCCAGCAGCGTGTCGACAGCGCTCTTGACCCCCCCTCGAGCATCTTGCGAGGCAGGTCGAACTCGTTGCACACCGGCCTCGCCAGCCCGACGCCGTCGACCGTCCCGAGCGCCGCCACCATGGCCGCCGTCGTGCGCAGCCCGCCCGTGACGTACGCCTTGGTCCGCTTCAGCTCCGGGATCACCGCCTCGGCGAAGTCGAGGAAGTAGGCCTCGCGCCGCCGCGTCGACTCGCGCCGGTGCGCGAACGCCAGGCTCTGGTACGTGCCGCCCGACAGCTCGACAAAGTCGAACCCGTGCGCCTCGAGCGCCGCGCACAGCCCGCGGCAGTCGTCCGTGCTGAACCCGCCCTCCTGGAACTCGACGCTGTTGACCTTGATGCCGATGCTGAACGACGCGTCCGCCACCCGCGCCCGCACCGCGTCCGCGATCTCGAGGATGATGCGCGCCCGGTTGGCCAGCGAGCCGCCGTACTCGTCGGTGCGCTTGTTCGTCGTCGGCGAGAGGAACTGCGCGAGGAGATAGCCGCTGGAGCAGTAAGCGTTTTGTCAGTCTTGGCCTATTCTCAAAAAACATCCATCACCGGGTAATAACCCCCATATCGCATGGTGCTTGTGCATCACTCACTGTGCGCCGTGCAGCTCGATGCCGTCAAAGCCCGCCCGGTGGACGTACTCTGCGGCGTAAGCAAAGTCGTCGACGACCCGCTTGATATCGTCCTTGCTCAGCGGCCGCGGCTTGCCGAACCTCTTCCCCAGCACCACGCCCTCGAGCTGCACGTCGCTCGCCGAGACCGGGTGCGGGTTGATCTCGGCGGTGACCTGGCGGCCCGGGTGGCTCAGCTGGGCGTGCACGAGGCTGCCGTGGCTCTTGGCGGCGTCGGCGACGCGGCGGAACCCTTCGAAGCGCTCGCCCTCGAAGGGGGCCCCCGGGGGGATGACGGCGTTGCCGGCGGACTCGAGCTGGTCGTAGTCGAGCATGACGTTGCCCGTGAGGATGACGCCGAAGCCGCCCTCGCCCCACCGGCGGTACACGTTGACGAGCTCCGGCGTCGGCACCCCGCGGTTCTCGGGCCGCTGCGCGTCCCACGTCGACAGCCGCTCCGTTATGGCCGCCTTCATGAACCGGTTCTTGGCCGTCTTGCCCGAGAACGCGAACGTGAGGGGCGCCGCGAGCGGCGACGGGTCCGCGTCCTCGGCGGGGATTCTCCTGGGCGCCATGAGGGGCAGTCTGTGCGGTTGTGTATGTCTTGCAAGGTTTTAAGGTTGAATGTGTCAAAACAAGGGACGAAAGCAGGTCCCGAGATGCCGTGAACGAATAGGTATTTAAAGAGTATGGAAAAAGTCAATCTGCTTTCTCCAAAGTTTAAATGACTCGCGGGACGGCCTGCGACGGGGGGCTGGCTCTTTTCAAGTACGCATCGACAACGGACCTATTCCACCTCTCCCACCTCTCCCACTCTTCCGGTCCTTGTAACTCTTACGTGAGATTCCCCGCCGCAGGATAGCGGTTAGATTGACCGCGTCTTTTGGTCGGATAAGAAACGCCGCGTCTGATTTGTAACGAGTTGCTTATCCTCAAGCCGTGTTGCACATCCGTCACTCACGCACTAAACGCGGCTACGCCACTACGATGAGACGAAGTCGGGGTTCCCTGGCCGGCCGGTGACTTGGTTGGGTGACAGACTCATTCTTTGGGGGCAAACCCCCCAGCAGACCGCTGAACACGTCGGCTTCGCGCGTCGTCCGGACCTCTCCAATCGGGCAGCTCTCCGTCGCCTGACAACAGGATACCCGGCCGGACGGCCGAGACAGTCGTACGCGTTATGGCGGGGGGCGGCGGCGGGCCCTAGACTAGCGCGACCAGAGAAGCCGAGGGAAGCCTTTCCTCTTCGGCCGTCATCCTAACAGCCCCATATTACTTATTCAACCCGACGTCGATCTACTGTCACGGCCCGAGGGCGATTGGGCGGGCAGCCGGATGCTCGACGGATCGCGGGTTCGGGTGGATGTCGTACATCAATCGGTTTACCTATTTCATCTGACAGCTTCCGCCATGGGATAGATAGGTAAATAAAGACCCATTGCTCCGACTGGGCCAACGGTCGCTGGTAACCGCAGCCAACGGGTGAAGTCAGCACCTTGACCAAGACATTTCCTTAACCTGGGACAAATCCCTTGTACTGTCACGTCCTGTCGACACCCGCTTTGTGACTCTCGCTCGACTCTGACGATCCAGCCCGCCGGCGAGGGTCATATAATGAAAACAACTCGCCGTTCCCGGAGGACGTCTATTTCACCTCCGGAGAGACAGAGACGGCAAAAGCAAAAGAGATGCGCCGAGGGGGAATCGAACCCCCGGCTCCCCGACGCTGCTGGATGGCAACTGAGAATTTTACCACTAAACCATCGGCGCTGGTTATGAGATATGCATCTCAGGATGCTGATCCGGACAGCAAGATGCTACAAGAATCGACACGAGATTGGGGAGCAATCGGCTAATCTGAACTAACAAGATCTGAACCAACAAGATCTGGCCAACAGGATCTTCACTGCGTTTTTAACCCCACCAGACCGGCTGAGACTCTTACCAGCAAGCCTCTCCAATCGGAGGCCTCGCCGAGAGCAATCAGGCGGTACAAACAGGAGCAGTGGCAGGAACAGTACAGAGGAGCATGTCAAAAGTAATGATCCATAATGCCAAGGCCCACCCCCTGTTAATTAACAGGGGTAAATGCAGGGGTGCCCTCCCTGGTTAATTACAGCCACTATTTTATATTATAGCCTAGCGGGTTATTTAGTTACTCTTAATGTTGTTAAATCGCTAATAGATTATTAATAATAGGGATTATTTACTGTATTTAACCTCTAACTAATACTTACCAGTATACTAGCCCTCCTAGTATTTATTACCCCTATTAAGGGCAATAATGGCCTCAATATAGGCTAGTATCTGTTTAATCTAAGCCTAGATTTTCTCCTAAGGCAGTGCCTACTAGCACTGTTGCTAGGCCTATACAGCAGCAGCCTAGTTAACTAGAGCCCCTTTTCTTGTTGTAAATTACTTTATCTATAGCTAACAGGGCTTAATAAGGTTAAGGTCAAGGCTATTACTACACTAGAGTAACTTCTTAATATTATAGGCAGCATATATATAGTAAATATAGTAGTAATTATAGGAAAGTGCTTTATCCTCTTAAATAATAGTGCTAGGCAGATAGTTATTAGTAATAAAGGGGAAAAGCTTAGGTAAAAGAATCTCCTTTTAGTAATAGTACTAGTTAATTCCTCCTTTACCTTTATAGACTAACTTACTAGTATAAGTGTATAAGATAATAGCTATAGGCACTTAACTAGGTAGGGCTTAATAGTAGGTATTAGTGTATTGTAAGACTTAAGCTTGCCAAGCCTAGACAATAGGGGCTCTGCTGCTAGAAAACTAGATGGTAGGGTGGGGCACCAGAGGCTCAGCGATCCATCGCCAAGACCTACAGCTATTACCATAAATCCTGTTATAATTGCTCCCCTCCCCTTTAGACTTTATCCTAAAGTTGTTATATAATATCCTTTAAAGAAATAATAATAACATATAGTTATAGTCCTTTTCCTTGTTTAGAATAACCTTATAGACCCCTTTTTATTACTTCTACTAAAAGGCCTTATTATTTTAGAATATAGTAACCTTGTTGTTATTATCTAGTTAAGTGTACTTTATGTTTTTGTTTAGTAACACATTAGTAAATAGTTACTAGGTTATAATTTACTAGATAAAATAGTTATATAGAGGTAAATATAATATAGCTAGTTACCTAGCTTATTTTCCTTTTGCCTAGTAGTTGCCTAAGTAAAAAGTTTTCTTCTGCTAGTTTCTTGTTTACTTTTCCTCTTCTTTTTCTTTTGCTTAGTAACCCTTTAGTAAATTTTTATTATTATAAATCTATAATTTTTTTACTATTATAATATCTTATAAGCTTTATTTTTCTTGTCTTTAACTTTATTTTCCTGTTTATATTCCCTTTTCTTTTACTAAGCCTTTGCTAACTAATTACCTAAGATATTAGTTATTTCTTGTATATAGATAGTTATTAAGATAAAGTATAATCTTTATAAGGGTTTTAAGGATCTAAAAGGCAGTACTCTTA
>NW_026850824.1:0-24336 GCF_030913465.1 Colletotrichum navitas
TATCTTAGTTAGTAAATTAACTTTACTATTATAAGTAAAAAGAACTTCTTTTTTTACTATTAAAAGGCTTACCTAGCTAGTCTAACTATTAGTAATATTAAGAGTAGCTAAAAATACACTAGGTTATAGTCTATTAGTACTATAAAGCTACTTATAAATAGGCTACTAGTCTAAAAGGTAATATTATTAATAATAATACTATTAATACTACTTAAAGTAGTTACTAAAGATACTTATATAGCCTAGGATACTTATAATATAGAGGGCTAAGTATTAGCCTTATCTATAGTAAAGTAGTCTATACTAAAGAAGGTAAAGGACCTTAGAGACTAACTATAGCTTTTTAGCTAGCTAAAATAAAGTATTACTATATAACGCTAACTATTTAGAAAAGTTAAAAAAGGCTTCTAAGAATAGTCCTATATACTAGCTACTGCTTAGTAAAAAATTAGCCTTTTAGAAGCCTAAGTTACTAATAGTATACCTAGGAAACAGAAGGCTATTTATATAGATCTTAATATAAAGTTTATAATAATTAAAGAGGTGTAGTAATTATAGCAGGAGGCTAGTAAAGTTAAAAGTAATATAGATAAATCTAGTGTATCTAAATTACCTAGTGAGGCTAAAAGCTGTATTATTATAGTATTAAGAGGTTATTAATAGTTAATTAAATAAAGTGGTGTTAGTTGTGATAGCTTCATTTTTGGTATACCGAAATGTGGGGGGTGCCGAAAAGTGGGTAGGTTGACTTATTACTGTGGAAAAACTCAATAGCGTCGCTTTAGTTCCGTGTTGTCGACTTGACCACCACCTCGGATCTCACCCAGATATTTTGACTACCGCCCTTGCCATCCTCACTTGAATACCTATCAGCATCGGTGCTACGCCCCTGGCCATGGCGCTCATCAGGGCCCAAGATCGAATCGACGCTGTTGTCGTCGCCATACGCCTTGCCCATAGACCTCGTGGGATCTCTATTGGCCCCTTTCCCACCCCGTACGGTGGGGCTAGTTATATCTATGTCGGGCGTCTTGTTGCCAATTCTGACTGAATAATCAGTGCCTCCTATAGTTTTCAGGCCGAATGCACTACCGGACTCGGCCAGGTCCTTCGTATATGCGCCAGGAGTGGTGCCTCCTCGAGAAGAAAGTTGATTAATCCAGCCCTTGTAAAGAGGCCGGCAGACGGGAATGCCGATGCAGATCATAGTGACTGCAAGCTCACATGCGTGCCAGATGATAAGCTGTACAGTATCCTCTGGTTGAAGATTTGATCGTGTTAGTGAAGACTGCTTTCTAAACGCTTGCAAGTACGCCGATTGTGTGACTCGTCATGGCGGTCTATGGGGTTACCTACTGGTGAAGTTCATACTGGCGAGGTTGTGAAGCTCCAATGCTCTCTTGATACCACATGCACCAGCACTTGCAAGAAAGTCAGCTTCTTGTCGACACGAGAATAACGGCAATGAACCACTTACATCACACCTAAGCTCATACTGATGTTGATGAGCATCTTCTCACGTTTTGGCATCTGGACGTTCCATAGCACTGCCCATGGCGTGACGGCGTACCAGAAGTCGACAACAACACTCCAGGCTCCAGCAGCTGTCGAGATAGGGCCGGGGTCGATATGACAAGCCCCGCCAGGGATGAGTCGGTTCCAGAGAAACTCTATGGGCGTGCAGGAGAACCAGAAGACCAAAAGTGAGACGGTGGCGAAGAGGAAGAGGATGACAACGGGCCCAAGGACAACGATCCTATGCATGCGTGTGTTGACAAGCCGGAGTAGAAACAGTGCCAACGAAGCCTTGGAGACGACAATGGCGGAGACGAGGATTGTCGTGCCAATAGCCTCGTACAAGATTGCTGGTGCTAAGTCTACCAGGTCGATTTCGGTGGCGTTTCTACCAAATCCGTAGTTGGCAGAAATCGTGAGCATGATATCGTAGGCGACAAATAGAACCTGAAAGCCAACTTGTTAGCAGGGCCTAAATCAAATCACCAAAACATGGAGGCACCTACGAAGGCAAAATTGTAGAAGTGGTCGTCAATGCCATACGCTTGAAGAATGGAGATTCGGGTATACAACCGCAGCAAGACGAAGCATAGCGTAATCGCCGTCAAACCCCAAAGGATGCCGAGCGCCATAGGCGCATCTCCGCCTGGTTCGATCATTGTCAGTGTCGTTGAGCTGAAAGTCGAAACAAGGCGGGAAGACGGAGAGAACAACAGAATGGCCGGGATCGGGCTCGGGGCGGCCCGTTAGTTTAACACTTTGCGGCTCATCATCACAATCTATACCCGCGAGCCAGTTCCAACGAGGCCACGTGCTAGCGAACCTGGAACGCGACATTGAGGGCCGTACAATACCCAGCTCCAATAAAAAAAAAGCAGCAAGTGGACAGACTCGTACTTCACGACCCCACTGCCCCTTACGAGCCACATGAGAAGTCGATCACTAGCCTATATAGTGCAACCGAGAGGCTTATTGTGGATAGATTCTGAGGCTGACCCTGGACGAACCAAACCAATAGTACACTAGATCGTCATTGCCAGTCAGGGCACATAAACGTGCCAAACCTTCCTCCAAACGTCCACCAACAGAACGCCGACGGATGTCAGAGAGGCCCGCTGGAACCATATTTCTTCAATGGGCTGTCGGAATCCATCCCACATTCGGGTGGCCACGCGAGGTCCCCACAAGGATAATTAGGAGAAGGGCACCAAGACTCAATTAAAGCACTTGCCGTGTAGATACAGCAGCTGTTATGAGTGGTGGGCATTTGCCCGAAGAACACGTGTTATATCAGACGCCTAGAATAATCAGTGTATCTTATAGTTCAAATCTTGGCTGAAAGGAGAGCACTTGAAGCGGATCATATAGAGCGGGATGGTTGGTTTGACGATGGTCAGGCCCCGGATCCCAAGATGTCGTTTTAACTGGGTCATTGCATCCGACATATGCCTGACGAACTTATTGTTACAAGCTAATCACCTACAGGTATGATGCGTCAGATGTCGCATTTCATAATAGTTGAAGATATGGGAGGTACGTCTCTTGTTCGCTGAACGCATGTCGCATTACCGGAGAAGTGTACACTGGATCGACTCTCCCTCACGCCACAAAGTGGTGTGCTTGCCGCTCGCCCGAATGAAGCCAAAAGACCTAGACAGCTGCCTGCCAAGTAGATTCCATTTTGAACCTCATTTCGCTGCATAGGCCTCTGATATGCGTCTTGATGGAGGCCTGCTGGGGGTCCGAGCAAAGACACGGGCGGTTGCCGAGCCACACATGTCTGCGAGCACTTATGGATCCCGACTCCTATCTTTATCTGAAGGGCTTAGGAGCACATCGTTTACGGCACAACTATTCCGGAGATGAACTTGTAGAGTATTCAAAAGATAACAGGCACAGACTATAGCTTGAGACGGCATTGAAGTGAATCCTAGGAATAGCTCTGGCGATATATTGCTGACGGCATTGTTTGGAGATCGGTAGGCTTCGGCTTGGTATGATAACAACAAGATACACTAACAGGACACCACGCGAGCCATAAAAAGCTGACTATACTTTTCATAACTGAATGACATCATCCCTGCTTCGAGCTTTGGCACTCTGCACTCGTCTTGTTGTCCTAACGTCATAATAATTCCGCAGTAAACTCAAGGGGGCGACAACTAACCCAAACAGTTCTTCTGCATCGTTGCGTCCCAAATATAGTGTGGAGACAGATGGATAATTAAGAGCCATTGGATAAGCCCCTGTTAGACATTCCCCCGCATGGATATGTGGTTTTCCGGTATTTACGCAGAACATCGCCCCTGCTGGTTGGACGAAGGGGTATCAGGGCATTTCTCCAACGGTAACAGCTAGTATTCGAGACAAAATTGAGAACGGCAGATGGAAACGATTATCTTTGGACATTTTGAGATATCCGCGCTGAGTCCGAGACTAATGCCGCACGGTGGGCCCGCCAAGCAGGGAAGATTCGACGCGAGGAATTCGATGCCTCACATCACTTGCTGAGCACTGCCGAACAGTGTCTAGCTCGCTTGCTCAGTCCAGTGAATACCAAAACCCTCATTGGGTAAGGAAACATGCCTGTGCGTTTTGGCTCTCGGTAGCTACTTTGACTCCCAAGGCGGAGCACACTCCGGATGTAGAGCCGGCCAAGTGGTGTCACTTTCGATATTATGATCAGCTTGGCAAGGGTGAAGAAAACCCTGACATGAGTTTCCCAGTACATATGCCTTGAGGCTTAGTTTTATTGTTGGTAAGAGAGGTAATATCGAAAATATTGTTGTTCTTCTGTTCAAAGCCACCATCCCCGTTTATGCTATGTATGTAACATATAGAGTTCATTGTCGCTTTCAAATCAATGACAGATGTGGTGACAGACCGAAAAAAAAAAACGTGCGGGAAAATTGCAAACATTCTTCGCTCGTTCGGTTTGCCTTTACATATGTTTGTCAATAATCAAAAAGTCAGTTCATAGGCTTCAGCCCGGGAATGGATCATTCAGTAGCGAGATGAACGACGGGTTTTTTGCTCAGATATTCTGGATATGATCCAATGCTGTATTGGCATAAGGCTAGCCCCCCCGGCCTTAGTAGGTATACTGCCAGACAAGACTGCCTTCCTAAGTAACGTCGCTTGTAGATACTAGTGGTTTTAGGGCACCTACTTAATTAAACTTTACACTAGAAAGCACTTTACTATAAGAGACAAGACACCTTTGATACTATAAATCACAACCCCCCCTCCTGGTGACCCTGCTTTTGCGATGTATATCTATTCGTCAAAAGGCCGATATAAACCGAATCGTGAAGTTCATAGAGTTGGGCTTAAATCGGAAGAAATGGAGCATCTGAAGCCTGCGTTGACTGCGATATCCATCAGGCGTACAGGTAAACAGGCCTCCATTAATTAACTTGTATTGATTACATGGCCGTCAATGCGTTGCAAGTATTGATGCTCATCACAGTCCATGCTGTCTTCAGCGACAAGTGATTTCAAGAGCGATCTTGACTAGTTCAAAATTACGGTAATATCGAAGCTACTATGTGTCACAAGCGCTTCAAGATTGCTGAGACTATTAAGGCCAACGACATGTGGTTCTAGAGACGAAAGGAAACGGGCTGGACACTTGGGCAATCCGGGCTCATCAGCAATACCAAACCATGAAAATGATGGAGCTTATTGGTCTTTTGGAAAGGCTGAATTTTACAATTATTCTAAGAAGCACGTCGTATCCTACATCCATACTCGTGAGCGCTTATACATTGCTGAGGCCTGACCCGAGCCAACATCAAGTGCAGGCTTCTAGCTCTTTCTCGGTCCACTCCCACAGCTTCTCGCTAAGCTCTTCGTTCTTCGCATGCTTGGAATCTCTTCCCTTGACGCCCACCGGCCAGTAAAACACGCCACTTTCAGCATCCGGGCTGACTGAGGCCCAGATCTGGTTCTTGGCCCCATCGGCGACAGAAGATAAAACGAGTCGTGAAAAAATACCCACGATTGGTTTGATCAGCGGCCAGCTGGCTATAGGGCCGCTGGTGAGGTTCGTGTTCACACCTCCCGGATGCACAGATATGCAGCGAATCTCAGGGTATCGCTTGGCGAGAGCCCTGGAGTGGTGAATATTGGCAACCTTGGAGGCACCGTAGCGGGCCCAGGTCCCCGTGGATGCCATGTCGGTTTTGAGGTCGTCAAAGTTGTAAAGGTCACTCGGAACCCAATTCTCCGCCACCGAGGAGAGTGAGACAATGCGCACGTCCTTGTCAGGGCTCGTTTTGGCGGTATGCTGCAAGGTGGGCAGCAGCAGTTTGGTCAAGAGAGCGTGGCCCATATGGTTCGTGCCGAACTGGATCTCGTAGCCCTCCTTGGTCGTGCTGGGCGGCCAGGCCATGATGCCTGCGTTGTTGACGAGAATGTGCAGGGTCTCCGACTTGGAGCGGAACTCCTTCGCAGCTCGTTTGATGCTCTCAAAGGACGTCAAGTCGATCTCCAAGAAGGTGATGGGAGCTGCATTCGGTACTGCCTTCTTGATGTCCTCGATCGCGGCCAGGGCTTTGGCCTCGTTCCTGGCGGCAAGGTAGATGTGTGCTAGATTGTGTTTGCTAAACTGGGTGATCGTCTCCTTTCCCAGACCGACGTTGCCCCCGGTAACGAGGATGACCTTGCCAGAAAGATCGGGGATACCCGTGCTTGTATCAAAACGCACCATCCTGAACGCGTAGACGAGCTTCAAGGGGTCGAGGTGCAAACAAGTGAGAGCGTAGTATTAGATGATGAAGCAAAGAGAGAAGAAATGAACTGGGTAGACTGTGATCGACTCTTGGGGAAATGTGGGTGCCACACGGGGCTCCGGAGTACATAGTAGACCGATTGCCGCTAATTGAACTGGATGAAGTATAGTGCAATAGCATTTTGATTCATTGGAGTTGAAAGCACCTGTGGTGCTCGTTCCTCCTGAGCTCAAACCAAAACAAAATCAACCATCCGAAAGTGCATCTGATTGGGTCCCAAAAACGCCACTCGAGGCACGCAACACAAAATTAAGCTCGCGCCACTACTGCAACTCGTAATGAATGCTAAGTGCTGACGTTTTCATCTTATCTATGCTCTGCGCTATCTTTTTTTAGAGGCAAAATCTCTATCAACAGGGTTAATGATGACTCTGCGATAGCTCGTCAGAGAGGGCGTGCCGTTGTCCTTGACCTCAAGAATCAAGTGGAGAGGGGGGGGGCTCGTTCAAGAGGAATCTTCTCCCTGGCCACGATACAAGACTTGTCTGCAGGAGCAACTAGTACCTCAGCTTTGCTGCGATCATCGTTGAGTGGCTTGATCTCGATATTGGACATCTCTAGGCCGTTATACGTCTGCAGCGAGCTGGGCTCGCGGTATTGGTACCAGTTGAGCCGCGCATTGGCATTGATTCCAGCCGTGAATGGAACAGATGTAGAATATGTCGGGCCACTATTGGCGAATCCAGCTCCCGCAGTCGTCCTGATCCGAAATCGTATAGACGCGAAGCTTTTCGCGCAGTTTCGCGGCGTCTGGCCGATTTCTGGTTTTTTCAAGGACCTGTGCAAGAACGTTGACGCCCCCCGACAATAGAACCCAGAGCGGATCGTTGTTGCGCGCCATGAGCCGTCCGAGGAGCAACTTTGTTCCCGAACCACGTCGACGTGACGGTGACTATGCCTTCAGTGCGGAAATGGTTGGCGTACGTGAGATATCTACAAAACGATTCCGCATCATCGGGCTCGTTGGTGATGTCTGTCAAGATGAAGACCCATGGTTTTGTCTTGAGGTTGCTGTTCCAGGCGTCATTGAACGGACAAACGTCGTAAGATATTAACGCAAGTCGTTCATCAGGGACGCCAATCCCTAGCTTTGGCACCAACTACGTGCTATTTTTACCTTAACCGCGCTGTGCCATCTAAAGAGGCAGTAAGACGGTCCCGCGGGATTGCGGCAAGGAACTGGGATGTCAGTCAGGCTCATCCCTAATAGGTAACATGAACCACGCAACCAAATGTGGAACCCCTGCGGACCCATCGCGGAAGAGGAATTCGGAGCCTCGAGATGCCTACTTGGTACAACCACATATCTTGGACATACCCTGTCCCAATCCACCCCCACATGATCACATTACCCCATGGGGTAACATCATGGTTGTTGTTGAATGTTCCCAGGAATACTTTGTTCGTCATGGCCTTTGGGTGCGGCATCGTTGTTTGTTTTGACGTTCTTCGTTTGCCTATTAAACGCCTGCCGCCGCCCATGATCAACCTTTTGGCCACAACAAAGTCTCTGGCTATTCAGCAACTGTCACGACGATTACGATCTTTCTTTCTTTTTCTCTGTCGTTTAGTTGATCAATGGCCATGACAACTCATAACAACGGCTCCGGAGCCGAAAAAGATGACCCACACACTAAACATGTCGAACTTAGCACAGACTCCCAGCTGGCACAAGCGGCCGACCTCGAGGATCACGAGTTAGGCATAATATGGAAATCCCTTGTTCGCTACCCACGGGCATCTGTATGGTGTGTTTACGCCTGCTGGACTATCATTATTCTCAGTTTCGACGTTCAAGCTGCAGGAGCTGTCGTAGGCATCTCGAGTTTTCGCAAAGACTTTGGGTACAAGTTTGAGGGCGACTACGTACTGCCAGCGGCGTGGCAATCTTCATTCAGTGGCGCTCCCATTGCAACGTGAGAGACAACAGAAAAACATCTCTCAGCCAGTTACACTTCGAGACTAACATATGGACGCGTAGCGCAGTGATATCGTCTATTGCCTCCGCCGAGTTGGCAGATTTCATCGGCAGAAAGAAGGTCCTTGCCATCGCCATATCGTTCGTTGCCGTTGCCATCGAGTTCATCGCAACCACCAATGCTGTTTTCTTGGCCGGCAAACTTCTCAATGGCTTCATGTTCGGCGCAGTTGGCACGATCATGATCTCGTAAATTGGCGAGGTTACTCCGTTAGCATTGTGCGGTCTCTTTACCTGCGGCGTGGGTGTAGCCTACGGCATCGGGCCATTGGTCGCCTTCATCGCTATAAACTACACTGGAACATCCCAGTCGCGTTGGGCGTACCGCACAGTGTTCTGCTGTCAGTTCGGGTTTGCAAGAGTTTCGGCCATCCTCTGGTCATCTATGCCTGAGTAAATCACACCCCCTAGCACCTTCTCATTTTCCTTTCCCAAGTCGAATTAACTCGTAAGAGGTCCTCATGGTGGCTTGTGTCCAAAGGAAAGAAGAAAGAAGCTCTCAAGAGTTTAGGCAGACTTGGACACACAGGAAACGAAGGAAGAGCGAAGCTTGCTCTCATAGAACGTACATTGGAAGAGGTTTGCCAAGAAACAGACGGCGTTACCTATCTGGAGTGTTTTAAAAAGTCCAACATGCGGAGAACAATGATCAGCATCATGCCATTGATAATCCAAGCTTTCAGCGGCATCTCTTGGGTAAGGAATGAAGTGCATTCCATGGGTTGACCGGATGCTAAACTCTGATCTGCTCAGGTTGCCGGTTACTTCACCTACTATCTTCAACTAGCTGGCTATTCCACCTCATTGAGTTACAAGCTTCAGACCGCCCAACTAATTCTGTCCATTGTCGGTAAGTTGATGGCCGCCGCTGTCATTGACAAAATAGGTCGGAGGAATCTAACGTTCTACGGCTTGGGTGTACTTACGGCGTTCCTCCCTCATCACGGGAGGACTGGGGAACCGGTACTACTCAAACCACGATCAAGGGAACCGTGGCCTTCATTCTCCTATACAGCTCGTGGTACAACGTTTCCATCGGGTCCAGTGCCTTCTCCCTCTTAGCCGAAACATCGACGTCCCGACTCCGAGCCAAGACCGTCGCAATTGGGTACGCATCGCAGAACAGCATTAACGTCATGTGGCAGTTTGTTATTCCTTACCTGTTTAACCCCGATAAGGTCAATCTGGGTGCCAAGCTTTCCTTCATATTTGGCGGGTTGTGCTTCTTGTCACTTCTTTACCTATGGTACTTCCAGCCCGAAACCGGTGGTCGCTCTTATGAAGAGCTTGACGAAATGTTTACAAAGGGTATTCCGACCAGGAAGTTCAAGACATACAAGACTACCGTGCAAATGCGCAACGAGACTGGTGCATAGAGTATCAGAAATTAAGAGTGAAGTAATAGGAGACTTGAACTGTTGATCAAATCGTAAAGAGATATACATAGAAAAGCCATTCAACTAGGCATTCTGTGATTGCAAGGGTAGATCCGTAGTTGCCAATGCGCAGTTACGGTTTATATCGCCACACAATCCAAGTCACTATATTCCATTAATGAATCGTGCAAATATACCGCAATATGCATTAGAAAGTTTTAGGAAATAGTTTAAGTAGAGGGTGTGCGGTGTGCAACCACCAGAACCGTTCAAAAAGCCGTGCCACCTCAACATAACGGTAACAGAATAACACTACGGCTTGAGTTTTAGTCATTCAGAAATGACCTCCTCGTGATGGTTTCTGAAAGCTCCTGGAATCCACTATCAGGGCTAACTCTGCGCCCTGGCAACTCTAGTCCGGCAAATGCACATGTCCACTACGTCCAGACATGATCTGTCTGAAGATAAGGTCCACAACGGGTTCGGGTTTGACTATCTTTGACTTAAGGAATCCGGAGCCCTTAACCTTCTCAACCATGGCTGTTTTAACGTGAGGCAGATGGACAACACTAACAGAGAATGAAACCGTCAACAAATTAGACAATCTATAAACAGTGGAGAGGAGATTTGTGCTTGCGACCTACCTTGCCCGAACTTTTGGCGCCTTGTACCGATGCCGCAGCTCCTTCATTAGACCCTCATGCAGGGCTAAGGTGCCGGACTTTGAGCATGCGTAGTCTACGTTGTTCACGCCAGGAGCAAAAACTTCCCGACACGCAATGTCGACATAATGACCATGGTTGTGTTTGATCATCGAGGGTAGGAATTCTTTGATCAAGAGAAAACTGGAGATGATGTTGACATCAAAGACTTGATGAATTTGTTCCTCGGTCTCGTCAAGAATGGAAGCCATGTTCATGACGGCCGCACTGTTGACCAGTACTGTAGGCTCGCCATGATCACAGCGTATCTGCTCCGCGGCCTTTTCGAGGGAGGCGGAACTGGTGATGTCCGTTTCGTAAAAGGATGCGTTCGATGCTGCGTCTGTCGTCAACAGAAGATGAGTGGCGGGAGATACATGTTGACTTACGTAGCGGATTCTCTGGAGGTACAATATCAAGACTAACCACTTTGATGCAGTTCTTTGCCAGCTTCCGCACGAGTATATTCCCGAGGTCGCCAGAACCGCCAGTGACGACCACCAACTCCCTTCTCCAGTCGTACTTGTCCCGAGTAAAGTTGTTGAAAAGAGCCAGCCCCAACAGGCTTCGTAGCCGTCGGATTGCTGCTGTCGCGAGCATGAGAGACAAAATAAATCTGGGCCAGCCACGTCGAGTGACTAGCCTCACGACCTCAAAGGACCTCAGGGTCCGAAACAACTCCCTGAGTCTCTCGGAGACATCGCGAGATGGGTGGGTTGTTGCAAAGATAGCCATCGCAGCTGGGAAAGTAGAGGAAACGCAAGAGGCGGATGATGCGAGACCGACATGGCAGGTGCCGGCGCTCACACCCGAGTTCATTTATCACGTACTGGCCATCGGCTCGACGGTTGGGCAGCAGACCCTACGGCAACGCCCGCCATCCGTTTGGAGCTTCCCCGCAACTTTATCATCCACGAAAGTTTAGATAGCCTCGTCACGTCTTGTCATCATGAAACGAGGCCCAAAAAGGCCCGTGCAGGTGGTTCTTGGTAGGTATGTTGTGGGAGACAATTTAGAATTCTTTGTGAGGCGCAGTCGTAAGAGCTTTTAGAAGAAGAAAAACCCAGTTGTGCTTTCACTCTGGATGAAAGCCCCTCGACGAAAGGGTCAAGCAAATCGACGTCGAAATTATGGGATACACGATAGAAGACAGGTTTATTACGTCGAGCCGTGATGGGCTCAAGATTGCAATCTCCATATACCAACCGGATGGATCGAAACGGCCAATGCCTACCATCGTCATGGGACACGGTATTGAAGCTATCAAGGCTGCCGGATTGTCACCGTTCGCGGACGAGTTTACCTCGGAGGGTTATGCAGCCGTCACATTCGACTACATCAGCTTCGGTGAAAGCGAAGGCTCTCCGCGCAACGTCTTCAACGTGACGCACCAGCTGCAAGACTTCCAAGACGTCATAAAATGGGTACGTGAGCCCGAGCAGAGCAACTGGGTCGACTCTTCTCGCGTTGTCGCGTGGGGGAGCAGTTTCGGCGGCATGCACGTCACGGCTCTCATGGCAGAGGACCACGACCTGGCGGCGGGTATCGCGCAGTGTCCGCTCGTCGATGGACTCGCTGGTGTGCTGCAGATGCCTTTGGTCCGGTCCCTGAGGCTGGCAGCGGTGGCTACAGCCGACATTGTCGGGTCGTACTTATTGGGTGCCAAAGAACCGCGCTATGTCAACTTGGTTAGCGACGGCTCGACCCCGGCAGTGATGGCTTCGCAGGAGGCAGCAGAGGGCTGGGTTCGCTTGGCACCCGACAATGGTGAAGATTTGCCCACCGTTATTGCCGGGCGGTCTCTCTTAAGCATCATGTTGTCTCGGCCGTTGTTGCAAATTCACAAGAGTACTCGCCCATACCTGGTTGTTCTGCCAACATGGGACCACGAAGTATCGCTGGATGCTGCTGAAGAGTGCGTAAGACGAGCACCTCTAGGAGAGGCCTTGAGGGTAGGAGGGGGCCACTTTGACCTGTACAAGGGTGGTGTTGCGTATGAAAAGAACATTGCAGGCCAGAAGCAGTTTTTGAGACGCGTTCTTGGCACTTTGGCTGATCACTGAGACTTGCAAGGATTCTTCGAGTTCTGCGTATATTGAAATTGTAAATCGGTCAAGACGTTGGACTGAGATGTCAAGTTTAGTAGCGTAGTACTAAGTTGTAGTCTTTACCCAAGTACGACAGGACTTTTATTGCCGCTTGTCTCAACATTATTTCCTCTGGTTTGCGATCATGCTATGGCACTAAAGGCTTAGACAAAGCTTCAGCGTTGGATAATTGCAACCGGTTTATGATGACCCTGAGATCAGCTTACAGCAAGAATCTTCCCAGCTGGATGATATGTGTAGTATAGTATCGTAGCCCAGATGCATCCTACCAACGTTACGTATTGTTGTGTGATCTTAATGGTCGGAAACCATTGTTATTTCAACGAGCATGAAGATTACTTACTGGTGCTTACTGGCCACATTGTATGGAAACTGAATTCCGAAATCTAGCGTTCTCATACGATCTTATTCCCTGGCTTCCTCAGTATGGATATCATGTTAAGATCTCATTGGACATTTGCATCCAGCTGCTATGTCCTCGACTAAAAATATCTGCAGATAGCAAGCTCAAGATCAACGTCACGGATAGACAACCTCGGAATAGAGATAGAGAGTGTCACACAACTATCATAATGAACGGTCAGAACGACAGGCCCGATATTTTGTTTCTAGTGAGACGTCAACTTTTGGCTATAATTTGATTTCTCTTCGGCCAGCTTCTTCAAATTGCACTTCTAACAACAGACGAATATGAGGAGCAACCTTGCACTCAATTTCTTGGGATTTACTGAAGGCTGAGTGTACGGCGGTTGAAGTAAGGTAATGGCAACGTTTCATAAATATCTTGTCTTGACGTGAGATAAGCAACAGTTGCAGCATGATAATTTGTGGATCCACTTTTGTGCCTCCAGTGCCTCGTTCTATTCGTCACAAATCTCTATTTATTTGGCAAATCAAGAAGAGGCATGTACAACATCACTTGCTTTACTTGTTGAAATTTGATAACGCAATAATTTCTTTGATTCGACGCTTCGAGTTTACGATCCGGTGGTTTATAATAAAATGGGGAGCAAGATAAGACCAATCAAGCTTCCCGCCATCTCTATTCTCGAACCTGCAGCTGTCGGAATGGTCGGCAAGCTTGTCGTTGCTGTCCCATTTCCGCTAGAGCCGGTTCGTGCCGGCGGCGCCGGCGTAGAAGTATCGACCAACAATGTGGTTGGCAGGCTAACCACAGTCGTCGGGGGAGCGATACCTGCCTCATCGCCCGTTGTTGCATTGTTAGGAGCCGCGGTGGGCGCCGGAGCCGGAGCCGGATTCAGCGGTGGGTTCGGCGCTGGATTCGGCGCTGGATTCGGCGCTGGATTCGGCGCTGGATTCGGCGCTGGATTCGGCGCTGGATCCGGCGCCGAACTTGGTGCTCTGCTCGGAACAGTGGTAGGCGCCACAGGAGCTACGGGCAGAGGCACCGTTGTTGCCGGCGCCGCTACGTTTTGTTCCGTATTCGCCCATGTGTCAAGAACACATTGCTTCATTAATTGGTTGTCGGTGTAGCTGTTGCCCGACTTCTTGGGCGTTAGGCTGAGGACGTAGTTGGTGTCGAAGCTACCGGCGGCCCATGCGACGAGGCCGATGAAGACGTCGGAATTCTGGTTGATAAAGGTGTTCTGCGCGCAGAAGCTTGTGAAACACTATTATATGTTTAGTCAGTCTCGGGTTTCCCTTCGATAATGAACGTCGAAACTTACCGAGGCATCGCTTGAGGCGCCCGTTTCGCTAACGAGCCCCTTGCGCCCCTTGGATCTCAGAAACTCAGCAACCGTCCTGAAACTCTCCACATTGTCGGTTGTGCACGGCTTGTGAGTTCCGCTGTTGTCCTCGTCGAGGTATTTGTGGACATCGATGATCAGGCCGTCCGTCGTGCCGTCGGGGTTCTTGATCGCCACTAAAGCCTCCGCGCTGCCGCTGCTGACGAGTTGCTCTGCCGAGTCGAAGTTGGTCCCGGGCAGCAGAATCATCTGCGTCGTCGCACCCGCCTGCCGGATCGCCGTGACAACCTTCTGGCACGTCGCCGCCCAGAGATTGATGTCAAGGTCGTGCGGCTCGTTCATCAGCTCGAAGACGACCTTTTCGTTGCTCTTGTATTTCTGCGCAAGCTGTGTCCATAGCGAGACGAACTGGTCGTCAGTAGGCCCGCCTTGACCGATAATGCCGCCGTTCCACCGCGCAAAGTTGTGGATATCGATCATGCAGTAGGCCCCTGTTGCGAGGCACTTTTGCATGACCTGGTCGTAGCGGCCAAAGTTGTTAGAGTTGAGTTGTCCGCCGACTTGGTTGTTGACGAGGAACTGCCAGCTGATGGCTATGAGTTGTTAGTTTAAAAGGTAATATATCCAAGGTGTCGTATATCATTACGCAGTCGGAACATATTCAACTTGTCGTCTTGGACAAAATGCTTCATCTGCCCTTCGCCATCGCCGCCTCCCAGTGAACTAAGAGGCAGTTGGACCTTGCCCAAGGGACAGCTTCCCTATCTTTGGTCAGCTTTGTTTATTTTACAGATTCCATGTCTCAACTCACATCAATTTCGCAGCCAAAGTCACCGCCAGACATGGCGACTCCCTGAATAAAAGGTTAGACATCGTCCCATATTTCGCCGATCATCGTGTCAACTTGCCAAGAACTGCACCCTGGCGACCACCGCCGCTGCAAAACCCAGAAGGGTGGCTGTTTTTGAGAGCATGTTCGGAAAGTAGGCGAATAAAGAAAAGAACGTGAAAAAAAAGAAGGGATTCACTCCTAAGAGGAGAGAGAAAGAAGCGATCGGCTGAAGCGAATGGCGACAAAGAACGCGAAAATGAAAGAGAAAGAAAAAAAAGGCCTGGCTGCGGGAAGTCCCCAAAAAGGAGGACCGAGTTCGACTGGGCTGAAGGGCGACGGGTAGCCCGCATCAGATATTTACTGCCGCGAAGTGATCGAGGATGCCTCCCCCTGGCTATACTAGAAACCAATAATAGCAACCCAAGGCGACGCCAGCGAACGAGGGAGGAGGATCACGCATGGATGTGGGGTTCTTCCACGTCCGCAATGGGCACAAATGGGCTGTGAACGACCAATTCTGTCATCTGATGATCGTTTCTGTACGACGAGATTCATGCGGCAAGCACCACGGGAGCCGGTTGGACGAGGGCTTGCATCAGACGGTTGGAGTTTCATGTGTAACACGGGAGGCTAGAGATCCATCCGTGTTGGCTGCCACTCTGGCAGGGTACAATATGTGGGACCCAAGCGATTGAAGCTGAGGGAGTCCCCAAGATTCCCGGTTGGAGGAACATGAGCCTTCATGGAGTTGAGGAACGTGGGACACACGGACTCGGAAACGAATGATATATTACGGTAGGGGGGCTTCGGACTGCCCGAGGGGCGGAGGTTCGGTGTTCCAGTTTTCTCTGTTCACCATTGAATACGACTTGACTCAGAGTGTCATAGGTGACAATGCCAACGGAGTCGGCCATGGACTGCCAATTAAGTCGTGTAGGATGGCTCTATTCACAATGCAAACCCCCTACTGTCACACAGAAATCAAATGCGGCAAACACTTGCGTCCGTGGGATTGATGTAGTGGAGGAAGATACGGAAAATAACGCCAATGCCGAAATTTTAGGCTACATCACTGGGGTTGTTTGCCTAGTGCCGTCATACAACAGCGTTTGGATGATTCTCCGCCCATTACGATCATGGCTATGACCATGGATGGGCTCGAGGGGAGTGGGAGTCGCAGATCACTAGATCAAGCGTGTTAGTAGACGTGCAGGGGTAATAACCTAGGAGTGTTCAGCTGAGCTTGTAATTATGGCGAGGGCATTGAAGAAACAATCAAACGGGCGCCACCTTTATGGAAAGCTGACAAGCGGACGTGGAAGCCGATTTTGGGACTAATACGGAGTAGTGTAAACAACAATGGCGATTAATACGAATATCGTCAACTGTTAACAAGCCATCGTTTTCTCACACTTTTGTATATTACAAGAGTCTACTACGTACTCCCAGCCTCGCTCCGATCGACGCGCGTACTGAGAGTCCTTGACTAATTGGTAGCATAATCCGTGCAGACTCGCGGGGGATTCATGCATCGGATGCAGTGCGCTGTTCTGGAGGAGAAACGCGATTGCTAAACTGGCGTTTCCATCAGACCGATAGGCACGACGAATCTTGAAGTGGTACCAGATGATCGAGTGGCGAGCTCGAGGGTCGTAGATCAATTCAATCCCTTGAGTACCGTATCCCTCAGTAGATTCGTACACCGCACTGACCACGGGCTGCTGGATAGGGGCTAGCAGGCTGGCAGAAACAGGGATCTAGAAGTGGCAAATGCAAGGGTTAGTCAACGTCAGCAGCAAGTTTGGTGGCAAGGGTTAGGGTTAGATGGCTAGGTGGGTGGCTAGGCTGGCTGACCGCCTTTCGAAATTGGCCTAGTGGGTGGTCTGTGCGGTGTACGAATCTGCTGAGAGCCGAGAGGATACGGTAGGTCATCGACTATACCGTATCCTCCGCACGAGCCATACGCTAGTCCTATCTATAGAAGGCGGTCAACCTACCTACACACACAGCCACATATATAACCCTAACCCTTGCCACTTAATCTGCTGTGACGTAAATGACTCCCTGCATTTGCTACATCTAGATCCCTGTTTCTGCCAGCCCGCTTGTCCCTTTCCAGCAGCCTGTGGCCTGTGCGGACTTCGTATTTGATGAGAGGATACGGTAGTCCTGTTGGAAAGCGATGCCGATCGAAGATCATCCAGTCAAGCATGGCGAAAATTAGATAACGAGACTTTACGATCTTGATTGCCAGGACGTCTCGAAAGCTGCAAGAGGAATCTCATACTTCACCGAAAGCTAGCTTTGCCCTCCCAATTCGTTCACCGATAACGGACCCCATCAGCCTCTTCGCAATGATTATCTGCAACGGTGACATAGTGGGGCGCGCGGGGAAAGTGACGATAAATACCAGATGATGCCCCGAGAATCGGATGAAGGGATGGTAGGAAGAATCAGTAACTCGTTCGCTTTATCGGCACAGAGTACCTCATCCAAACCATTTCGAGCAAAACTTCACATAATGGCTCCATCAGCAGACCAAGCTTCAAACACACCTCTCCTCGACCACATCGTCATTCTTGTCCCCCACCAAGTACTCGCCTCTCTCCCGTCATGGATATCCTCCGAATTCACCATCCTCACGGGCGGCCGTCATGCTGATGGCCTTACTGAAAACAAGCTTGTCATATTCGCCGATGGCACATATGTCGAGTTCATCTCTTTCGTCGAAGGCATCAGCCAGGAGGAGCGCCTGAAGCACAAATGGGGCCCAAAGCCAGACGGCACGGTCATCGACTGGGCGTACTCTCTGAAGGACGAATCCGGGTTTTCCGAAATCCAGAAACGCGTGCGCGGCACCCAGTCAATAGCCGTCTACGACGATCCGGTTCCCGGGGGGAGAATTCGACCAGACGGCGAGGAGCTGAAGTGGGCTGTTGCGCTTCCGGGCGGCGCCGGAGCGGGGTCAGGAGCAGACGTGGAGAGGGGCGAGTTGCCGTTCTGGTGCTTCGACCGCACACCGCGCGAGCTGCGCGTACCGAACCACGTGGCAGAGAACATCGAGCACCCAAACAGATCGCTCGGCGTTCATTCTCTGTCGGTGGATGTAAGGAGGGAGGAGTTCAAGAAGGCATATGCCGGGATCAACGACCGGCCTGCCGAGGGTGAAAACGGCGGCCAGTGGACCTTTGACGTTCCTGTCCGCCAGTTTGAGGATCCCAGATACCTGTATGTCGAGACCATCTCCGGTGAGCAGGAACCCAGGCAGTCGATTCGGTTGGCTTTGTACACCGAAGCGGGGACACCGAAGCGGTCGATTGGCGGCGACCTCGGTGGCGGCGTTTCCGTTTCTATCGACCTTGTTCCTATTTCTGGTGCGTCTTCGTGATTGAGATGCGATAGGGAGCGGATGAAATCGGATTTTGACATCAAATTGTCCTAGCGGTACCTATACGTGTTAATGGCTATCTGAAGCCACGAGCTTCGAAAAGGCAGTCGCGGAATCGTATAGACCAAACATCGAAGTATGAAAAATAAGTATGAGAACATGCTTTCCCAACCCGGAATTCGACGTCCCGAGACTTCACCGCATCAGTATCTAAATATCGACAACTTTATAACGTTATTGTCTTTCCGAAACTTGTTGCCATATTAGCCCTCATTGTTTGGAAAAGTGCGACCCTTAAATGATGGTACGGTAATCGGGACGTAAGTGATAGCATTATAACTATGTTTATTCTATGTGATCCTTAATGTATATATCCCATTGCTACATCTATATATGGCCTAGTAGAGGTGCTTACTTGGAGGCTTAGGCATATCTAGCTAGTGGTAACGCGTATTACAGTCGCTTCACAATGCTGTTGTATTATACGTGACAAACAACCTCATCAATGTCTGGCCAAGACCATCACTATAGGTCGCATCTGAGAAACCCCAGTTCTGTGATGGTTGTGGGTGAACCATAGACTTGGGAAATACGCACGCCGCCAGTTACATTAAGAACCACTCCTGTATCTTAGTTGCTGGCCAAAATCCGACAACAGGATGTTTCCAGAGGGGATGAAGCGAACAATACGTGTCAGTCCTTATTCTGATGTAAGGTTACCACAATTACAAAGACTATTCAAGCAAGATCCTTGCTAGAACATACAAAACTTTATACTTAATACAGTATATTATACAGCTACATTATTTACTAGCTATATACTATATTTATCTTTATTAAAGAGGTTATAGTACTAAGTAAAGAAGTCTATAAATAGTGTAGTTAAGGGTTAATTATAACTATTTTCTAATCTACTTTCTCCTAATTCTCTTGTTCTTATAAACTCTGCTTTTATATAACCCTTAGATAATAGTTTTCCTAGTTATAGCCCTATAGCTAGTAGTCCCCTAGTCCCTTTTACCTTTAGTACTTAATATAATTCTTCCCCCTTAAGGTCTTGTCCTTAGGACCTTAAGTAGTGCTTTAGTAGGCCCCTAGGGCTCTACTACTACCTAGTATCTTAGAGGTATCTAGGAATACCTCTAGGCTTAGTAAGTTACTAAGTAAATAGCTATTTTTTTAGCTAGTTAATTACCTTTAACTTTACTTTTATAGCTATTATAGTCTAACTAAGCTAAGACTATTATTTTTTTAAGGTTATAGTTATTTTTAGCTAAGTTATAAGCCTTTATTACTTAACTAGTCTTACTAAAGGTTACTTACTTTATAATAAAAATACTTTATTTACTTATAATACTTTTATTACTTTTTTATTTTTTTAACTATAATACTTTTTTAAGTATTATATACTTTTAGTAAGCCTTTATTATATAGTTACCTTTTTTATTATTTTTATTTTTTTATAGCCTAAGCCTTAAGTTATACTACTTTTATAATAAAAAAAAGCCTTTATTTTACTTTTTAGTAAGCTATACTAGTAACCTCCTAGGTCTTAATTTTTTTTTTTTACTATTTTTTTTTTACTTTATAAGCTTAAAATACTATTATAACTTACTTTATTATTTTTACTTAGCCTAATTAAGTAACTTTTTTAGCTTTATTTTTTTTTAATTTTTTTTTTAATTTTTTTTTTAATAGTCTTACTTTATTATTATTTTTTATTTTTTTTATTTTACTACTACTACTACTATTACTACTACTACTTAGTAGTAATAGTAATAATAATAGTACTAGTATTAGTACTAGCTTTTTTACTACTACTATATCTTTTTTTATTTTTACTAATACTTTTATTAATAATACTACTACTACTATTATTAGCTTTACTACTACTAGTCTTACTAACTAAAGTAGCTTTACTAGCTTTTTAGTACTTTTTTTTACTTTATTTACTTTTTACTACTTTTATACCTATATTAAAAAAAATAAGCTTATTTATAATATACTTTATAACTACTATATTTACTAAATAACTAACTAGTATTCTAGTATATTAAGTACTTATACTACTACTTTTTTTTACTATATAAAGACTACTTATATATTTCTTTTTATACCTAGTACTTTTTTAGTATTCTCTCTTAGTACTTTAGCTAATATATCTTAGCTACTAGTAATAAGTATACTTATTATACTATTATATATAGTAAGCCTTATATTTTAGTATATTTACTTTTACTTTTATTATTTTTATAACTTTTAGTAGTTATTAACCTCTTAAATAGGCTATTTATACTACTACTATAGCTAGTATTAAGCTATACTACCTTTTTAAGGCTATAAACTATTTTACTAAGCTTATTTATATCTACTATAGTATTACTATATTTACTTTCTTTAGTGCTCTCTTAGTAACCTTTTATACTAACGTTAGCCTAAGACAAGATTAATAAGGCCTAGGTTATAGCTAAGAAAGTACTTTAGTACTAAGTTAACCTAGCTAAGGCCCCTAATACTAAGCATAAAGCTAAGGCTAAAGAGAAAAAATAGTTTTTTTATTAGTGCTATATTATAGCCTTTAAGACTACTACTAACTTCTTTTACTACTAGGTTAAGCTAGCTAAGTTTATACTTTATACTACTAAGGTTACTACTATAGCCTTTAAGGCCTAGACTATTACCCTTTAGAAGTAAATTACTACTATTATAGCCTAGACTACTCTCTTTTTAAAGTAGTCCTAGACTTACTTTTAGGTTATAAGTATTCTTTTTTTAATATTTACTTAGTGCTTTCTTTAGTACTTTTTATACTAGTTATTAACTTTTTTTTAGTATACTAGTAAGCTTAAATCTAAGGCTAATAAAAATAAAAGTAGTACTTTTATATCTTTTACTTTTAATAAAAATAAAGATAATAATAATAATAATATTAGTAATAGTAATAAAAAGATAATAAGTAAAGTAGTATATAAGCTTTACTACTACTACCTTTAGTACCCCCTAGGCCTTCTTTTTTATTTTTTTTTTTTACTTATTATAGCTTTTAAATACTTAGCCTTTAGGCTACTTATATTTCTTAGCCTTTATACTATAATAATTAAATCTTTAATCTAGTTATCCTTAGGCTAATTTTTACTTAGCTTAAATATACTTTTATTTTTTTTAGTAATCTTTTACTTATAGTTATATTATAGTCTTTTTATAATATTCCTCTAGGGTTCTTAAGAGTTTTTCTTTTTACTATACCTCTTTTACTTAATAAAGTACTACTAATTTTACTATAGCCTCTTATAAGCTATAATTTAATTTACTTTATATATATTCTCTTTTTTCTCCTTAATTAATATTAGTTAAGGCTTTACTAGTAATCCCTAGAACTTCTTTAGCTAAGATAGTATAAAGATATTATAAATCTTATATTTAGTACTTATATTTATCTTATAGGCCTTGCCTTTATTAACTACTTACTTTACTATAAAAAGGCTAAAGTACTTATTTAATAGCTTCTTAGATAGTCTTTTCTATTTAATAAATTTAGTTAATAAAAGAACCTTCTTTTTAACTTTAAAGTCTATATTAGACCTTTTAGTGTTATACTACTTCTTATAGGCCTAATTAACTACTTTTAATATTCTACTAATTATAGTTCTCTAGCTTTATAGTTATTTTACCCTCTTATAAATACTAAAGACCTTTATTAGTCTTATTTTTACTAAGTATATATTATATATACTTTATAGTATATAGTAAGAAAGGGCAGGGCATCTAGGCTACTTAACAAAGGAAAAGAGGAATAGTAAAACATAGGAAAACTACCTACACTATAACAATATCTAATAATAATAATATATATATTAATTAATAGGTCTTATAATTCTTAGACCTAATCTATAAAGATACTAAAATAAAAGTATAAATTAATAAAGTAATTATAAAAAGAGTAAATTTCCCTAAATAAATAAAAGTGTAGTAATAACTAGTAGTGTATTTCTATATAAAGTATTAAGACTAATAATAATAACTATATATAAGTAATTATATTCCCTCTAATCCCTTCTTAGGTCTATAAATCCCTTTTTTAATAGGTAAATAGCCTTCTTATTATTTTATCCTTTATATTAACTACTATATAACTCTTAGGACTATGCTACCTAACCTTATTATAATTATCCCCTTAGACCTATTACCTTAACCTTAAGTAAAAGGTCTAACTAATTCTTAGACCTAAGAACTAAAGAAAGAACCTAAAGAAATAAAAGAAAAAAAAAGAGAAATAGTTTAGTGCTTATAGTAGTATTTAAGTTACTTTAGTAGCTTAAGACCTTTCTTTGCTTTTACCTTTATAATAATATTACTATATTTAAGTTTATAACCTCTTACGCTATAAGAAGTCTATAAAGTCTTCTTATTAACTTTATTCTATTTAAGTCCTTAGTATAATTAGAACTAACCTTCCTAGGAAGGTAAATAAGAGAAGCTATAATAATATATATAGTTAAAGGTATTAGCTTTAGTCTATTTCTATTAGTTAATACACTAGTCTATAAAGGATTCTTAAGAGTAATAGTGTATATCTAGGTTGCCTTATAAAGCTAAATATAGTAGGCAACAAGGGATAGTTAGGTTCTTATTAACTTTAAGGTTTTATACTTAGGCTTTAAGATCCTTATTATCTAGAAGACTAAGTAGTATATTTAATAATAAAGAATTCTCTTTATTATTCCTAGTTTAGGTCTATAAATTATTAACTAGACTTACTTAACTTATTTATACTACTATAGGCGCTATTAGGAAAAAAGGGTTCTTATAAAAGTTGTCCTTTAAGTGTATAATAATATATAAGGGAAGGTTCCTGTTAGAATATTAATACTAATAATTATATAACACCTAGTTAGTTAACTATAAATAGTTTATAATTTAAGGTCAAAGGGCATAGACTAGTTATTTAGCCCTTAGTTATATCAAGAGGGGATTATACTTTTAGTTAGCTAGAATAACTTAAGTTATACTTAAGTAGTATATAACTGCTTTATATAACAATAGTAGAGTAGACCTGTTTAGTTACCTAATAAGAAGTTAATTTACCCCTACGTTTTACTAAGTATATATATATATAAAGCCTATTTAACACTAATTAGTAGTTATATAGTAATTATAGATTAGTAAAAGTAAAAAGTTAAGCTATATTATATAAAGAGTTAGTTTATATAGTGTTTAACTATAAAAGGGCTAAAGAACTACTCCTTGTTATAACCCCTTATACTAAGATAAGTTATAATTTATTTAAAGATCTAGTTTATATAGTGCCTAACTACAGAAGGGCTAAAGAACTACTCTTTAGGATAACTACTTATGCTATTTTCCTCTATATATAATAGAACAGGGAAGACTATAACCTTCTTGTATATATATAAGAAGTAAGTAGTATACTGCTATAAGTATATTACCTTTATTAACTAGACGTTATATAATTTAAAATAACTACTAATATATTAATATAGAACACCTAGAGCTAGGAGGAAGAACCTACCTAAGAAGAATATATCTTTATATATAAAGATATATTAGAGGGCAGTAGTATTATAGTTATAACCTAGAGATCTTAAACACTACCTTAATACTAGACTAAATATTAGGACCTTACTAATAACTTATCCTAGAAAAAGATTATAATATATCTAGTATATAAAATATACTAGATTATCTATATAAATCTAGACTAACACTAACTTAAGAGAATAATTATAATTAACTTTAAGGACTAGATAGCTAACTACTAAAAGTATATATATTATATATACTTTAGAGAGTTTATTAGGTAAATTATAAAAAGAGGTATCTTTATTAACACTAAGATAAAGCCTAAAAATAAGCAAGTAGTTAACCTTATATAATAACTCTAAGAGTAATATTAGAAGGAGTCTAGTAGTTATATA
>NW_026850825.1:0-24133 GCF_030913465.1 Colletotrichum navitas
AAAAAAAAAAAAAGCACTGTGGCTTGCGGAAACGCCCGCTGGTCTGACGGGGGGTCCTTTGAGGCACAAAGAGAGCCGCCGAGTACAGATCGGAAACCGACCGAGATGCTTAGATTTCTCGATGTCGGTAGGAGCTTATGTAGGTAATCCGTTGCATGCTGCGTTAGTATCTAGCACAAATTGCCTATTTCTGGAATAAATTTTCAAGGCTGCCTACACACCATCGATCTGCCTCTTATATGACTTGGACACTGAAGCCTTCGAAATAATCATTCAAGTCAGCTTGGATATTGACAATGGAAGGTCAGTAGATACGCCGGACCATGCATTATTTGCCTGTTGAAATATTACAAACCTTCGCCAGGGTTCAAAACATCAACGTGGTGAATTAACCTAGGAAACTCAAAGGTACACTTACTTGATTTCTGTGATGATAGGCTCAAAGTAGATCCACAATTGCAGTGCAGTAAATGTGACTTATATAGCATCCCGAAAATTTCACTATATGTTTAGTAGGAATAGAGTGTGCCTATTTATACCACATATGTACGTAGGGCTTCTAAAAAGTTCACATTCAAAACTTCAGCAGAGTGCGCGCTCAAGACCCATCAGTGGTGGAAACAGTCCACTGGAGCTAATGCCCCCAAACGATCATAAGCTTGATAATATGACCTCTCTGTCCACGTCGGATCCTCACAAAGACAGACCATTAAGCATGACCCTTCTCTTCGGCCTTACTGCTGGAGATCCTGCCGATGGAAATTACTTGAGACATTGGTAAACTTACGTCTCTGGAGCGGCCCTCGGATGGGCTGCTAATTTTCAAACTCCACGACCCCGCATGTCTCTGCCAAATACGCAAGTAGGGGCGGAGGGAGGGCAAGATGCTGACTATGAGGCCAATGTGCCCATCTGAGACCGCCATAGCTTCTGTACTTGGATCAGCCTCGAGAGTAGAATCAGACCAAGGAACGACGGCCGACTTACCGCCTGTGTTGAGAGCGGGCACTGGCGTGAATACAGCTTGGACCACGAACCATCGTGCGATGGTGACGAAGATGTTGACCAAGCCAATGCAGAAAGTAACGCCAGCACTGATCTTTGCCGCCTTCGACATGTTCAGCCTGCTGATACAGACGAGCGGAAGGATAAATACTGGAGTTGACTTGTGAGCAGGAGGCGAGACTGTGTCGGGCATATTACTCACTGAAAATTTCCGTGGTGAAGTGGAAAGCCCATCCGAGATTGTCGTTAACTTGCCAACACCGAAAGGGGCAGCTCTCACTGTAAGACCTGCAACAGGTGATCAGCAACCATGGACGTGTCCCAATGAAGGGGAAACGGTACCAGTAGCAACCCCACTTGCAGAGGAACAATATCATGAAGATGGTCGTGATAAAGCCGGCGACACAGTAGACCACGATGCAGGCTAGCGAGATCCTGATCTTGGTAGAGCCACTGCCGAAAATCTCATAGTATAGGGCAAGGAGCGTCCCCTTGTTGGAATACTGTTCAATGTAGAACGGGAAATATAGGATATAGAGCGCCTGTGGTATCCCCAAGTCAGATTGTCCGTGTTTCGGCTCTCAAGGCACTATGTGCGGCGCAGATTGCAGCCAGACAACGTACCCTGTAGACTTTAATTGAATCATCCTCCGACGCCACCCAGGTGGTCATCCTGAAGTCGACGGACGAATCGTAGATGCCCCTCTGGTACAGCTTGACGTCGACCGCGTTCAACGAGATGCCGGCGGCGAAGGCCACGGCGATGAAGGCGTCGCTGAGGACAAATCCCGACTTGAGGTGGAAGATTCGAAGGTAGATCCGCGCAATTATGAGGCAGAAGGCGATGCCGATGAGCGTCCACTCGATAGCCTATGCAGCGTTGGGACGGGGGGGTTAGTTCGAGATGCGAAGGCAAAACCAAAACGAACATGTACATACAAGCAGTCCCTCCCCTGTTAGATTGCCCATTTCTGCCCACCAACTGGAGAGACCGACCTAAATGGTAAATCAATTAGAATTGATAAATTAAAATAAAACAAAACTGTGTCGTGACAAAAGCCTTTTAACCGGCCCCTGCCTCTTAGATCGGACCTAGATACAGGACGGAAGCACGCTGCCAAGAGGGCAGAGCGGCCCTACAGGCTGGGCAAATCTCTCCTTAAAGAACACCATTCTGTCCCGAATCCTCAGTTTTGTTGTGGCTCTGCTTTCGTATGAAAGGATGGGAAAATTGATACACATCCGATTACGCTATACTTTGGGCATGCCTTACGGGGCATTGCTAGTCCAGCCACCGGGTAACCTGACAGCGTCCTGCAGCCTCCGGGGATCGGGACTGACTCGCTTGAAGGGCAGGGCCCAGCACGCACCTGGCACGATCCGAGGCCCTGGACTCGTACGGGATGCGAGACAAGGGAGCCCAGAGGGGAACCGGAGACACAAGGCCATGGCTCATCCCGATATTGTCCATGTTTTTCGAAGCGCAGAGACGGGCAACAGTCACCTGGGATTGACTCTGATTCGATGCGAGCCGCCTTCGCCGCGCGTCATGCCGCGTTTCATGCCCCGTAGAGGTGCGGTGAAATGCTAACCCTGGACAAGCCCGTGAAAATGAAAGGCTTTGAGGGAATGAGATCACCAAAGGAAAAATGAGGGACCAGGTGCCGTGTTCCAAGGCTGGTCGAAGCTACCTGCGAATCCGGGGAGGGGTGGCTGCACACGGAATGATGCATGCGTCCCATGTGGCTAGTTAGTAGTGGCCAACAAAGATTCTCGCCCTGCCGGCCGGTATCGTGTAACCACTGGCATCGGGGCGCTACATTTTGGATTCTTTCGCGACAACCAGGCTTGGGGGGGGGTTCATCATTCCTGCTTCTTGTGCTGATAGAAGCTAGCCTACGGCTATGACCCCATTTTCACGTTCCGGCGGCGCAGACTAACCTGCGCGGTCGTTGCCGACGTGCGACGTTCGACATTCCCTGTGGTGGGCCGACATGCCCTTCTTGTTTGATTAAGTTGGGGTCTCAGTATACAAGACGGCTTGTGGGCCGCCAGGATTCCCGACACCTTGTCGTTGCCCGTCTGCATTCCGCATGTGTCTGCGCTGTTTTTGCAGTGATGTCGCCTACCTGTCCGTTCGAGGCTACTTGACCAAAAGGGACTTCAGCTTATGAAAGACACACAGGCTGCCGGTGCGGATGCTCCATGGATGTGCTGAGAAGCAATCATTCTACGTGCCTGAAGTGGCTCGCCGGGAGGCCATTGAACGATTACCTTGATATCCCGCGGAGGGCCGTGCTGATACTGCGGAAGGAATACCATGGTATCTTGATCAACCCCTTGTTCTCTCAGTGCATGAGCAAGTCGAGAATGTTACTCTCCAACGTCTCGATCCCCCGGTCGGGAGCCAACTAGAGAAGGAGGCTAGCGCCAAGCTCTCTACGAACGCGCTGAAGGTTACTATCTCTCTGTTCATGGGCGCTCTAAAAGGTAAAGCACCAAGCCGGTGAGTACCGATGGGCCCCGGGGGATATGAATTGCTAACCAAGACTAGTCATGGGCACTGAGGTGCCCTTCTCTGTCTCCGAAATTTGGCGTAGCGCTTCGAGAGGGAGATGATGGAAACGGGGGGCAACCTTTATGAGCGTCGTCGTTTGTGGCCAGAAGCCGCTCCGAAGATTTCGAAGCGCTGGATCCTTGGAAGACGTGAAGAACGGCTTCTTCGCGGCTAGGTCAGTATGCGACCGTTGCTTGGCGAGCTGTTTTGTTGCAAGTCTATATAAATTGCTAATACAGTTAGCAGGCCAGCTTCTGATCGCACACGCCACGCCACGTTACTCAACGTCATCTCACTGCAAATGGGACTCAGATAGATGCCCTTCCCAAGAAGAGCCGTCGTGCGGCAGGGACAGACATGTTGACCTCGGTTTACAAAATCTACTCAACTAGCTCGAGAGTAAACTCCTTCACCAGCACTGAGCCCCCCAGTGCCTTCGTCGCGTAGTTGAAGACGGCGAATCGGAAAGCCAGGAAGTACTGCCATCTGTTGTGGCACCAGTAGTCGGGGCCCAGCTGCGTGAAGTTCTCTCCGTCGACGGAGTACAGCAGCTGGGCCGGGTTGTTCGCGGCGACCCCGAATGTGGGGTGCAAATCGGCGACGATCCGGAGGTAGACATCCGTGGTCCCGTCGGCAACCCCGGACAAGTCAATGTCCGACGCGGTGGCCGTGGCGACGACGGTGCCTTTGGAGGTGGTTTGCCAGCCGGCGCTCTCGGTGGCGATGATATCGTGCACGGCGACGAGCACGAGGGAGTCGCCCGCCTTCCGGAAGCCGATGTAGGCCGACTCGTCGCGGAAGATGGAAAGGCCGGCCACGTCGCCGTCGGCCATGTTGCCGAGGTTGAGGCGGAACGTGCCGCTGCTCTTGGGCCCCAAGACCCGGTGGGCGAGGGTGTTGCGCGCGCCGTAGAGGTCGTCGGTGACCGTCGCCGTGCGGAGCGTGAGTCCTTCGGCGCCCAGCTCCCAGGCCGAGTTGTCGGGGTTGTGGTTGAAGGCCCACTGGGGGGAGAGCACGGGGCCGTCAAAGGTGTCGGTGTATTCGCCGGCGGCGTTGACCTTCTTGCCGGTCTCGACGGGTACCGGGTATGTCTTGCCCCAGCCGCCGGCTTCGTCTGTCACGATGTGAGGCCACCCCTCCTCATCCCACGTCAGCGGCGCAAGGACCGGGATGCGTCCGCTGGGGTATGCGTCCAGGAAATCCATGTACCACCAGTCGCCGTTGGGGGTGTCGACAATTCCGCCCTGATGAGGCGTCCCGGAGTGCGAAATCGGGGATGCCATCCTGTCGAGGACCGTGTGCTCTGTGTACGGCCCCCATGGGCTATCTGCTTTCAGCACAAACTGGCCGTCGGCGGGCCTGGTCAACCAGATGTAGTAGCTTGAGTTGATATGATAGAACCGGGATCCTTCTAGATACCGTACCGAGTCTTCCCAAACAACCTAGTCTCGGATCAGCAATGGTTTTTCCAATGGGCTCTCGGGAAATGAATAATTGACGCTCACCTCCTTCCTCACCGGCCTCAGCCCGTCGGAGGAAAGCTGGGCAACGCTGATGTTGTACCTCCCATAGGCGGCGTACATGGTGTCGTCGTCGTCGACCAGGACTCCCACGTCGTAGAAGCACTCGTCGATGGGCGGCTGCGCGGTCCACGGCCCGGCCGGGTCGCTGGCGGTGAAGATCCAAGTCTTCATCTCCCCCGACTGGATGCAACCGTACCAGTAGAAGAGGCCGTTGCTCTCGCGGTATTGCAGGCTGCTCGCCCAGATGCCGTCAACGTAAGCACGGGAGGTGCCATTCAGGTAATACTCGTCGCCGAAGATGAGTTCGGGAACGGAGTTTCCGACGAACTCCCAGTCCACCAGGTTGTAGCTCTTCAACACGGGGGCGCCGGGGGAGTAGTGCATGGTGGAGGCCGTGTAGTAGTACGTGTCGTTGACGCGTATGACCTCGACGTCGGCAAGATCCTGCCACAGGACTGGGTTTGAAAAGGTGGCCTGCGCCACGACCGTGGCGACGATCGCCAGTAGCACCGATGATAGTTGAAGCTTCATATTTGGGTTTCCATGACATTGGGCAGATGGCCGCACTCCAAGCTCACTTGTATGAATACTACCTTTATACTCGCTGGCCTGCTCGGAATTGATGTCATGACGATAGGCGCACAGTGACTCCCCCGAGCTCGCCCTCCGCATCAACACAAAACCACAAGAACCATTGCTGCATTGCCAAGTTGCCCATTCACTTGCGCGCAAATAAGGCGCTCCCGTGGAACGAGGAGCCCGCTTCAGAGATGGGTGCCGATTGGTGCGCAACACCTGGGTTGGGGCTGATCTGGAGGCGGTTAATAAATGTGGAGTTGCAGGAATGCAGCCGAGAAGCGAGGAGAACTGATGGGATTTCTCCCGCATGCGGAGAAGCTGAAGAGTCGGCAGTTGGATACACTTACCGGCAATCCTGTGTGTCGAACCTCAACTCAACATTGTTGTCTAGTTGTGGATGTGTTTTGCGGCCCAGAGCGAGCAAGCCATCAAGGTGTATAGCCTATAAGATTAGCCGTACGTCGTTTTGGCTCTGTTATCATCGAGTTTTATCGCAGGGTGTTGCAGGGTATGTTAAGCGTCAATTACTACCCGCAATCAATGGCGTTGTTTTTGCGACAGTTACAAGCCTAGTTAGTTCTATAAGTCTTTATACCTTAGTAGTATAAGTGTAGCTTTAACGTCTAGGCGTCATACTCCTTGTAGGCTTAATTCCTATGTAGACCCCTAGTCTAATACCTAGAGGAAGAGTGATGACTAGACCACCTAGATTTTAGCAAGATGTACTTAATCAAAAGGTTAGAGGATATTTAAGTGTTGCAGTTCACACCTTGCCTGTACGTAGTATAGTGCTAAACTAGGGGGTATATTGCAGGGTGTTGCAGGGTACACTAGGCGTTAATTGCTGTCTGTAATTAACGGCGTCGTTTTCGTGACAAGTTTAGACTGGGTTAGTAATATTAAGGCCTCAGTTGATCCCGCGCTCGCTTCAGTTCCAGACCAGCAAATTTGGTATCTGAAGGCAGAAAGTTGATTGGTCGAATATAACAATACTGCCATGCTTCAGTGAGACGAAAATAGTACGTGAGTTCATGCTGCAAGTGATGGCCCCAAAAGAGAAATGAATTGTATTTGAGTACCGTTTGGCACCAGGCTCCGTTGCTTGGGCCAAATCATATCTGAATCCATGACTCTCTGGCATGTATTTCGGCGACCCTGGTTTGGTCTTGCTGATCGGCCGTTCTTGGTCCGGATCTAGTACCGGCACAAATATCAATCCGGCCCGATGCCGCCAGGCCCCTCCTCTTGCCGTGGCGTAGAGACAAATACGCCCACCGGAGAGCGGAACGAAGTTCGAACAATCATTACGATCGGGAGCAAACACGTGGTCGAGGGTAGTAGCGACGCCCAACTAGATGTCTCAGTGCAACCACGCCGCCCAGTTTCTCACATAGTTCTGACTGCTTTACTGGTCTCCCCGGCGGTCTAGGTGTGCTCTTACAGCGAAGAGCACCGTTCGACCGTATTCTTGTAGGGTCTTCCGAGTTCAAAATTCACCTAACTCTTTGGCACTTGTAACAGCAAGTGATATCTATGTCACGAGCGCTGTCATGATCCTCAGCTGATAATTCCTGCCAGATGAAGAGACTGGTGTCACCGCTTGGACGCATTGGTGACAAATGCGATTTTCTCGCTTTGGGGCGCCCATCGAGTATAATGGATGGCAATATCTACGGACAAGAGAAAGCACACGAAGAACCAAAAAGAAGACAATGACGATGAGTGTGAACATATGTGCATATTGTGTGGTAGCTCCGGCGACGACACTGACGGTAGCCGAAGCGGCGGTGATGGAAGCGGCAGCAGCAGGGTCCTAGCAATGAACTCCGTGGATTAGTCCTTGATCAGGGAGAGCCAAATCATAGCTGGGGTTATGCTGTTCGAGCGACGGGGCAGTTTTGCCGGTGGCCGAAGTATAACTAACGGGGCGTGAGCCGGTCCCAAGCTACCGGATCGAGATCATCGTTGAATTCACTGCCATCGTCGCCTTGAAAGTACGTGTCTCGGTCGAAATTACTTCTTAGTGCCGAAGCTACTCATTCATCCCCGTGGACGGCAGTAACGGCAGTGGGACGGACCTTTGGACTTGCTGAGCATGCTGATCCTAGTCGGGTTAAATAACACAATGGGTGAGGAAATAACAGGGTGTGACCAGTGCGGAGATACAATTAATTTGCGAGTGTCTATCCGTAATTATGAACTGTACATCACTGGTAGTGGAGGATCGTGTATTTCTTTCGGACCCTCACCAAAGACCGCCCCCTATGTAAGATTCTTCAATCAATTGCAGCACACCTTCAACGGCGCCAAGTCGATGGCAGTGACGAAACAAGTTCCGTATGCGAAGTACAGGCGTAGAACAGCATCCAATCTCACGACTGACAGTGAACAGGATGTTAATAGGACTAAACGTTAACTGCTACTGTCCTAAAAGTATGCCCTATGTAGCTCGACCGGCGCAGGGTTCCGCGAAACTAGGAAGTCATGAATCGTATAACTGGGCCCTTTGTGTACAGCACGCCTTTAAGTTTAGAGCAATCCAATACCAATAAACTTATGGCCTAGATGTAGATTACAGAAGTCAACCCCGTTCCTGTTTCCGTGTGGCGCCTTCTGGATCATGAGACGCGGCCGCATTGCTCCTCGCGGCTTATTGCCTTGAGCAATTTCAGGTATTGGACAGGCACTGCCTTGCGTATTGTACACTTCGAGCCGGACGGGACTCTCGGAATCACCGAGAGTGTTTGAATTTGGCCAAATTAAACTCTTGTTGGTCTGAGGGGTACCCAGAACTGTACTTTTGGTGAGTGGAGAAGACCTCCCGGTATCGGCCAAACTCTCGAGAGAATGCCCGGCGTACGTGTGGACACAAGACTAAGATTTTGATCAGTCTGTGTGATTTAGCTTTGGTAACAGGAGTATGGTTTGAAAGTCATGTGAACGCGGATACTCGTCCATGCCCCCGAAGGTTAGATGACGTGGACAATTGCGCGCACATTGACATGGGACGTCAGTCAAGTGCAATTGAAGATTCAATCAATTTGCACCTATGACAATGTTGATGTTTTCAAGAATGCCTTGCTCTGCTATTGCGGAATCGGGTATGATAAGGACGAATTGGGTGGCAGCCTTATCATCGTATCCTCATATAGAAGTCACCATCTATAATAAGAGCACGTCGATCAAATTTACAGAGAAGTTGCCCCAATTTTTATAATGACTTTGAGCAATATTGCAAGGATCCCCAAAACTTTAAGACGGACACGAATCAAGATGGTTCCCGAAACCAATAATTTTACACTGTTTAACTTGCCAAAGGCGTGACGTCGCCCGAGATTACTAGGAAGTCCAACGCCATGGTAGGGGAATCACGACAAATCAGGGTTACCTGTGGAGATGGCTGTGCCTGTTTGTCGGAAGAGACCTAGGAGAAAAAGTCAAAACGATACGAATGAACACCAAGATGCTTTTACATAGTAGTACAGCCCAATGAGCCTCCAAGTCCCACTAACACACCGTCGTGGCCGAGGGTTCCTTGCGAGCATCCGGAATGCTACCCCCCACGCAGCCAAGACGTCGGTTCCCTTTTTTTCTCGGGGACAGGCGAGGACTTCTATAAGTAGCGGAAGGGTCGCTGGTGCCGTGGAAGGCTTTTGGAACCATCATTAGCCTCCAGCTCTTCGATCCAGTCACTCATTTAGAAAACAACACTTGTTCCAATACCAACTTTTATTCACCCGTTTAACTCGTATCAAACTATTGTTGCACTCTTCCAACTCGACCAATCAAAATGCAGATCTCTGGACTCTTCTCCATTCTCGCCGCCGTTGGTGTTGTGGCCGCGTTGCCTGTAAGTTCAACCAGTTTTGTCGTCTTCGCCCAAAAATTCCTCCAAGCTATCGACAGTTACGACAGACATCTGCGGTGACAATCAGGGACGTTGTGTTAACGAGTTGAACAACAGAGCAACACCTCCTGCCCGGGCGCTACTATCGACTACGTCGTGAAGAGCAACGACACTTTGACCTCGATCGCCAATGAGTACAAGTCGGGCATCTGCCAGATCTCTTCGCTCAACAAACTCAGCAACCCCAACTACGTCCTTGCCGGCACTACCCTGAAGGTTCCGACCAGCCTCTGCGATCCCGACAACTCCTCCTGCCTGCCCTCCTCGGGTGGCGACGCCCCATGTGTCATCAAAGGACCCGATAGCTGGACCGTCCAGTCAGGCGAAACTTTCTACATCATCGCCCAGAAGCTTGGCCTCAACTACCGCGTTCTGGAAGCTGTTAACCCGGATGTCGTGGCTACGGACATCGCCATCGGCCAGGTCATCGACGTTCCTGTCTGCCCCTGTGCCTAGTTTAGTGCTTTTGGGCTGTTCATCTGTTTGGAGAGCTTCGGTGTTAAATTGATGCATCTTCCAAATACGAGAGCTTGACGATCAGCTTGACGATCGTCGCGCCAAGGTTATAATATCTTGGAAGAGTGCTATATATTAGCGATAATTTATCTAATAGAGATGGATGTTGATATAATGAACCTTAGTTCAGTTTCATGCGGTGCCTTGAGGAATGTTGGACTGACTTTGGCAAAAACACGGGCAGCTATGCGAGCAAAATGCTTGCATGACTACCTAATCTCTGACCCGAGAGAGGCACTCTTGTATGATCTTCTGATTATACTAGATTTCTGACCTGTTTCGGCAACCTGCCTCTTGGGATTTTCCCATAGAATATTAAATCAAAAGCAAGTTCACTCTATGCGGAGCGTTTTGGAATCCATACCAGAAGTCAAACTTACAATGGCCTTGTTAGTGAAATTGCCCTCTATTACAAACCAAAGCAGTGTTTGTAAATTATTAAACTGTTAGTATTACAGGCAATTGATTGATAGTAGTAATAGTGTAGATAAACTATGAGTTACTAAGGTTGTTAATTAATTAGTTAAAGAAGGAGAAAGTAGCTACTGCTGTAGATATCACGTGAACGTAAGCAACCAAGGCAGGTCACATGACCTCAGATTAGCTCCGCTTCACCACCGGTTGGGCCGGTGGGTGATACCGCAACACAAGCAGATTTCTTCTGGCCGCTGTACTCAGACCACCGCCGTCTTTTCGACTTCTTTAAATTTCTGCTGGGCATGGACTCTGGCGACTCCAGCCGCAGAGTCCTCACCATCGAAGAGCATAGAAATCTCTTCCAGTGTCGGACCCTTGGTTTCGACGAAGAAGAAGTAGATGACTAGACACTCGATGACCAGGCTGTGCAGGAGACTTGTTAGCTAATACTTTCCCCCGTATAGAGCGAGGCCACAGAGCTTACACAGCAATGTAGACAAAATAGAACCGCCACTGCAACTGCTCAAGACCTAGAGGGTTGACGTATTGGTTGAAGACGCCACTGAGCGCGGTGAAGCAGAAGCAGAGGTTGAGACCCTTGGCGCGGATGTTGAATGGCAGGATCTCGACCGTGTACGACACGGTCAGACCAGGCCAGGCAGCTCCGGCGACACCGTAGAAGACGAATATCATGGCAACCACGGCGATACCCGCCGAGGACGACTCGGTTTGGGCGTATACCGCGCTGCAGGCCGTCCAGATGGAGAAGGAAATCAACATGCCCACGCCAGCGAAGAGGAAGAGCACGCGGCGTCCGATTCGGTCAACAAAGAAGGCCGCAGTAAGGGAGACGAGCCAGGACCAGATTGTAAGCCCGCCATTGATGTATGACTGAGTGATCGAGCTGGAAGGAGCATTCAGTTAAACTTCATGTACGGCACCGAACGGTACGGACGGTACGGCTTACTCTTTGATTCCAATGGTACCGAGAATGACGGAAAGCTTGGAGAAGCCGAGTTAGCAGACGCCTCGGTATGAACTTTGACCGTTTCTTTTTCTTTTTCTCACATACATAGTACGACACCAGGCCGTTTCCACTGCACTGAGAGAAGATGGCCGTCGCGATGATCAGCCCGCAGCGCTTACGATTGCCGGGGGTGCGAACCAGCTCCATCCATCCGCTCTGCGAGGAAGCCTCCCTCTCCAGCCTCAGAGTAGTCGAGATCTCGGCTAGTTCCCAGCGCACGAACTCGTCGCTCTCGTTGTCGTTGCCGTGGTACTTGACGAGGACGCGCCGAGCCTCGGCCTCTTTGCCCTTGCTGATTAGCCATCTCGGGCTCTCTGGGAGAAACCAGATGGACAGCAGCTGGATGCCCGGCATCAAGCACTGCAGACCCGTGGGAAGCCTCCACTGGATGTTTCCGGACTGGTTGACGAGGGTACCGAGGCAGGTCCATGCCGAGATGATGCTGCCGAGGTACCAGAGAGTGTTGTACAGGGTCGTGACTTTGCCCCTGTGCTGTGGGTGCGCGACCTCGGTGATCAGGAGGGGACAGGTGGCGTTGGAGATGTTGGAGCCGGCGCCCATGATGAAGCGGCCGATGAGGTACATGGCGTCCCTCTTGGAGCCGGCGCCCACGGGAAAGGACTGCAGCAGGGCGCCGAATATGACGATGATGCAGCCAATGGCCGTGCCCCATTTCCGGCCAAGACCGTCGGCGATGTAGGGAGCGAAGAGCAGGACGAAGAGACCGCCGAAGCCGGGCATGGCGCCGAAGATTCCGAGTCGACTTCCGGCGGGATGGTCAAAGTCTGCAAGCGAGAGCTTGGTTAGCACAGGAGAAGGACAACTCCATCCGAAGTTCTCGTCATAGTGAGCAGAAAAGGGAACCGGCTCCTATAACCAGCCAAACGAGAGGTTGCCAATGCACTTACAGCCCTGCCACGATTGCATCGTCTGGAGGCCGTTCAGCAAGCTGGCGTCGTACCCAAGGGTTGTAGATCCCAGGAAGAGGAAGACCATATTGAGGTAAAGCATCCTGAGTTGGGTCTGCCTGTACCATGGTGCCGTCGTTGCCTCGGGAGGTTGCAAATGAGCATCGTTTATGTCGACAACATCGACGTGGTCAACGCCACCGCTTTCCTTCTGCTCGCGTGCCATTGCTGGATTTGTCTAGGTGCAAGCTCCCGAGACTTGCGAAAAAGGGGATCGTAGCTGAAGACTGAACGGACAGAGAGGAAATGGCGTTTTGTTCGTCGCTACCGGGGCGCCGGGCTGTTCATCCCATGTCCCTCGAAATCGATGCATGAACGAGTGTACTTATAAGAACCCCAAAGGTATTTCCAGGGCCTGCAATGTCGACTTCGCTCGATGTGCATCAAATGACCCCCCTTTCAATAGTCCACCGCCGCGACGGTGATGGCAGAGGTGCTACACCCAATCACAGGTCAAAGGGGTCGAGCAACTGCTGCTGTTTGTTCCTACGAGGCGTCACGAAACGGGTTCGAGGTCTACCAAGAGAGATACCCGAGGCTTTGGTCGACAGTGGACCGGAAGGTCTGCGTCAGGGGCGAAACATCATGAGCCTAGAGACAAGAGTGGACGGAACGAAACCTCGAGGGCAGGGTCCAATAACGAGCTCCCCACACTCCCCGCATTGGAATCCGGGAAATCTGCTCGCATGGCCCCTTCTGGTGCCAGCCGTGTATCTTTTTTGCGGGGAATGAGGTGGTGTGTTCAGTTGAATAGAATCATAGAGAACGCGCATCCCGGTAATTCGGCCCAACCAGCAAGCAGCACGCATAACTCAGTTGCATACAATAGTCGTCGAGAACGCCCGCCGGAGCATACTTACACCGAGGAGCGGGAACGATAGAGTTCTTGACCCGTCTGAAGCTATGCCGTTCGAGGCTTAGGTGTGACTCGACCCATGACGGCCTGGTGCAGGGCTTTTCCCCCGCAAACGCGATGGCGGTCCAGTATGCTTTTAGACCTACGCAAGCCCCGATGTTTCTCCTCGGACCGGCCTCTTTCAATATGCTCTCTCTCGTTTCATCTCTACAACCCCTCATTTATCCCTCCTTCGTCGGTCTTGGCGGTTGACTCTTAGAGACAGCGCGAACGCGGGAGTATCACCGGAACAACCATGCCCCCACGGGCCGCATTTTGCCAAGACCAGTTCTCTCCGCAATACAGCCGATCCGACCTGCCACTGACAGGTCAGACCAGACCGGAGAACTACCACAGGATCGAGCCACCAAGCACCTAGTGTCTAGACGAACCAACCAAGCACGCCGTACGAAACGAAACAGGGACCGGCGTACCTCAGCCCAGCGGTGGAGCAGAGCGGCTCAGTTCCAGCTGGTGGGTCCGTCCAGGTAGCGTACGAAGCTCGAGCTGCATGTTGTGGTATGATGTAGGTAACCTGACATTACCGGTGCCCATCCTTTGCGGACTTGGACTAACCGACAGGATACCTGCGAGCAGTTGACCGGGGCGCCATGGAGTTGGACGGAGCATCGCAACCGCCGGATACAACCAGGCCCCTTTCCTCATTGTCAACGGATCTCACCTCGCCCGTCAGTGGTAGCAGTAGGCCGAGGCCCAAGAATAAGATCATCAGGAACCAGAACGCCTGCGATGCCTGCCGGGACCGTAAAGTTAGGGTGAGTCAGAAAACTCACTGAATCTCTTCTACAATATGGCTATCCCTTCCCCCCCAAAGAATATGTGCTTGCTTTCGTACTCCATCGGATCAAGTACCCGGTGGCTATGACTCAGTTGACTGTTACTTCACCAACACCTAAACACCAGACTTGACTAACATGGTCGGCAGTGCCTGTACGGACCGGGGGGAGGCCGATGCCAAGGGTGCACGTTTCTCGACATACGTTGCACACATGATCGGCCGCGGAGGCGAAGAGGGCCGCCGAACAAGTTCCGTTCAACCCCGGTCTCTGAATCGCTGGGTTCTGCCTGGCTTTATACCATAGACTGACCAAGAATTGCAGACATGCAGAGCAGCACCGCCAGCTCCAGCAGCACCAGCAGCCGGGCTCTGCCACGGCATCCACCGCCAGCTTTCAGAGCCCGCCGGCATCCGTATCAGATGTCACATCGCCGGACCAAGGTCTCGGCTACCAGGGCTCACCAACTTCCTCATATCCCACTGAGACACCTCAGTCCCGCACCCTCCCTCAGCCCCGCGTCGTAGTCGCTGCCGGCGCCGCCAGCCGCTCAGCGGCGGACCTGCGCGCCATCATAGGCCCGCCGAGCCCCAGCGCGGACCAGCACGGCGACTGGCTCTCCCTCTTCGCTCCCGAGGAGCTCGTCTACCGCATGCTGGACGACTGGTTCGAGAAAGTCCACGCGCTCGCGCCGGTGCTGCACCGGCGGCGGTTCATGCACCGCCTCAGGGCGGGCGAGGCCAACACGGACCGAACGTTCTGCGCGCTGCTGGTGAGCGTCTGCGCCGCCACCACGGCCACGTTGCGGCGGAACAACTACGGCCCCGTGACGGTGGAGCGGTGCCTGGACTTCATCGAGGAGCACGGCCTCCTCGACCACGGGCTGAGGAAGCCGTCGTACTCGCTGGACTGGTGCATCGCCATGTACAACATCGGCACCTCGGCCAGCTCGATGAACGAGGACGGGCTCGGGGACATGGGGTCGTTCCACGGCATGTCCGAGGCGGCGGCGGGGGTGAGGTTTCTGGTCTACTACCGCATGGCGGACCTGGACATGTCTCAGCAGCAGTTGCTGAAGCGGCTCTTTTGGCTGCTGTTTGCGGCATATTGGTAAGTGGGCGACGGGAGCCGAGCCCTTATTCCCTCCCCTCCCCTCCCCTCCCCTCCCCTCCCCTCCCCCATATAGCAGCTCCCACATACGTATTCCCCACGGAAAGCCGGGGATGGGACGGAGAATAGCGCTCGGTCAACCGTTGACATTCATTACTCGTTGCAGCAGTGCAGACATATTCGGAAAGCTGTCGGTGAGCCTCGTCTCCCACCAGGAGAACCGCGCCCACCTGCGCCCCTTGCCCCTGACGGACTCGCAACTCGACACGGGGCCGCAGCTGTCGACGGCGGAACTGGCGCAGTGGCACGGCGACGCGACGTCGTACGTGCCGGGGCTGAACCAGCTCAGCGACCTCTTCCTGACGTGGCACGAGGCGCAGACGGCCCCCATCAGCCTCTTCGGCGGGCAGGAAGAGGCGCTGAAGCACTTCCTGTCGAGGATCCAGGCCATCACGGACGTCTTCCCGCCGGAGCTGCGCTGGCGCGGGGGTCTGTCCCGGCCGCCGCACGTGACGGAGGGCCACGACACGCAGATCGCCAACCTGCTCATCACGGGCCTCAACATCCGCTCCAACCTGCTGCAGAAGTTCGGGTCGGCCGTCGAGACGCACGCGCTCGAGCACCAGCGCATCGTCGACGACCTGCTGGAGATCCTGTACCGCGTACCGCAGCACGTGCTGGAGCAGAACGGCAGCAGCCTGATCCCGAAGCTGAGGGACTGCGGGGCGGCCTACATGGAGCAGATGAACATTAGCGGCTTGGGCGGCCCGCAGAGGCTGGTGAGCGAGAGCGCGAGGCTCAAGCTGGAGAGGCTGCTGAGGAAGTTGGACGATATCGACTGCTGGCCGGGGCCCTCCGTGATAGTCGAGGGCCAGCAGAGTAGCAGGCAATGAAGGAGGAGGGAAAGTAACCACCCCGCCCTACATCCGAGCCACTACTATTACCACTACTATTACCACTTATTCCTTAGGCTTGCCGCCTACCTATACGTAACTTTTGGCCTTACTAGGATAATTCAGATGCACTAAGTTTATCTGGACTATCTATATTACTAGTATATGTATTTCTTACCTACTAGATATGTTTCATAGTAGTAAAGGTGCTATTAGGTAATAAGGGGACTTGTGTGTGTGTGTGTGCGACACAGAAAGCAAATCAAGTTGCTGAGATACTTGTCCAAGGCGGTCCTTGTGAAAGACGTAAAAGTAGATAATTACCCAATATAGATAACCCCCCCCCCAAGAGAACCGAGGTACGGCGGTTCACTGGCGTGAACCGGCCATCATATTTCCAGTTCGAGGGCGGCTACCATGTCCAACAACCTTGTAACTCCCCGCATTCATCCAATGGTTTCCATATGCCTTGCGTTATGTCGTACTGCGGGGTAGTTCTCTTCTCCAAAGATTCCGAAGCCGGGTACAGTATCATTGTGAATTACAAGGGGGGGAGGGGCCAACAAACACATGCGAAGTATTTCCGAGATGAGATTCATACCGGGGCCCGGCAGCTCCCTACCAACCGGAATCAGGCCGGACGTGGGGTGTGCTAACTGCAAAGGATCATATCTGGGCGAGGGACGCTCATACGTTTGTCGCCAACAGCGGTTTTTGTGTTCCCTACCGGTAATACCTAGAACACAGCTGGGGTCAGCACACGTACGGCTCATGGATGAGCTTGTTGGTCTTGCGAAGAAAAGCCGAGGAGGGGGGGATGTCAATCGGCCCTACTGTCGGGCGATCTTGCTACCACCCCGGTTTAGGCCACAAGTGTGCAGGAGTCTCTCGCTCTGAAGCGGTTCAAGTGGACGAGCGGGCGGTATCCCGCGTGGACGAATGTACCAGCAGCAACTTACCGTCGGAAGTAAAGGGCGGACAGAGGCCGTGGTAACGGGGACCATGCCGAAAGTTGTCAGACGACGTGGAAGCAGCCCGATGATATAATGCTCACTCGAAGGCCATCTGAGCTTATTTCACCCGGACGACATGCAACGAGGCTTTGCCATTGGCCGTCTCTAGCTTACCTGCTCTGTTATACCGACCCTCTTCCTTCGTCTTTCTTCCTCATGCAACCCCCCCTTCTTCATCTCTCTCTGATCTCTTCACGCTGCTCTTAGACGGAATCATCAGTCTCTCTCGCCCGCCATGACGGCCGCCGAGGAATCCCCGGAATCACAGCTCCCCCATCTCCGCCGCAGCAATGGCAACACCCAGCTCATCCTCAAAGGCAAGCCGTTCCTCATGCTCTCGGCCGAGCTGCACAATTCCTCCATGTCTTCTGCGCGCTTCATGACCGAGGTCTGGCCCGCGATGAAAGCCAACCACATCAACACCCTGCTCGGCGCCGTGGCCTGGGAGGACATCGAGCCGGTCGAGGGCCGGTTCGACTTCTCGGAACTCGACGCCGTGCTGGACGGCGCGCGGGAGCACGGCATGCACCTTGTTCTCCTGTGGTTCGGCACCTACAAGAACGGCATCTCGACGTATGCGCCGCACTGGGTCAAGCGCGACACGAAGCGCTTCCCCCGCGTCCAGTGCCTCGAGGCTGGCGGCGTCAAGCGCACCATCGAGATGGTCAGCCCGCTCAGCGAGGAGGCGTGCAGGGCCGACTCCCGCGCCTTCGCCGAGCTGTGCCGCCACCTCGCGCGGGTCGACGCCGAGCACAACACCGTCCTCATGATCCAGGTCGAGAACGAGACCGGCCTGCTGGGCGACTCGCGCGACCGCTCGCGCCGCGCCGACAAGGCCTTTGCGGAACCCGTGCCGGAGGGCCTCCTCGACCACCTGAGACGACGGTCGGCCGATCTGCACCCCAAGTTCAGGGCGCGCTTCGGCGAGGCCCCCGCGTCGGGCGCGCACTCGTGGAACGACGTCTTCGGGGGCGGCCCGGCGGCCGACGAAGCCTTCATGGCCTACCACATCTCGTCGTACGTCGGCCGCGTGGCCGCCGCGGGCAAGAGGGAGTACGACATCCCCATGTACACCAACACGTGGCTCAACTTTGACGACCTGTCCGACCTCGACCTCCGCGGCGTCCCCGCCGCCGACGGAATCGTCGGCGGCGGCGCCGAGCCCGGCGTGTACCCCTCGGGCGGGCCCTGCCCCCACGTCCTCGACATCTGGCGGCACAACACGATCTTGACGGAGGACAAGGCGCTCGACTTCCTGGCGCCGGACCTGTACTTCCACAACTACGAGGCCGTGTGCCGGGACTACACGGCGCAGGGGAACCCGCTCTTCATCCCGGAGCAGCGGCGCGACGAGAAGGGCGCGCGGCGGGTGTGGCTGTCGTACGGGACGTACGGGGCGCTGGGCGCGAGCCCCTTCGGCATCGACACGGGCGCCGAGGTCGTCGGCCGCGAGTTCAAGCTGCTGGCGCAGGTGGCGCCGTGCCTGCTCGCCGCGCGGCCCGAGGAGCGCATGGGCTTCTTCTTCGACGAGGAGGTCGACGCGTGCGGCCGGGGCGAGAGGTGGACGCGGGCGTTCGGCGACCTGGAGGTCACGGTCGAGCGCGCCTTCGTCTTCGGCAAGCCCGGCCCCGGCGGCGGGCTCGTCATCCACCTCGGCGGCGCGCGGTTCCTCGCCGTCGGGCGCGGGTTCAACGTCCGGTTCCGGAGCCTGCGGCGGGAGGCGACCTTCACCGGCATCCTCGCGGCGGCGGAGAAGGAGGCGGCGGCGGACGGGACGCTGCGGACGCTGCGGGTGCTGAACGGCGACGAGACGCGCAGCGGCGCGTTCCTCATCATGCCCAACGACGACCCGGACTACGGCGGGTTTCCCATCGCCGTGACGGTGCCGGCGAGGACGTGCATCGCCGAGGTGGAGGCCTACTGGGTCGCCGAGGACGAGGAGGACCGGTGAGCGGTATAGGGCGACGGTGATATGCCAAGCGGGAGGGAGGAGGGGGAGGGGGGGATGCCCGTCACCTCGGGCGGGCATGCATAATGAATCTGCGATACGGGACGATGTTGGGAACATCGAGCCTAGGGACGCAGGTATAACGGCCGATTTAGAGACAGCACAAGAACAAGAAAGAGTTTACGACATTTCACCCTTGATGTGTTGTATTGCATAGGACGCCTGGCTTGGGCCGTACTGTGAGATGCTCATCTCATGATTCTTCCTTGATAACTTATCGACGGCCCGGTCACAACCCTCAACTCCTGTCCCCGCGCCAAAGGGCGTATTATTGACAACTCTGACGTAGCACACACACGTCTCGCCACACAGGTCTGCGCATAAAAGCAGTTGACAATGCATAAGCTGCGGCTTCAAGCTTTCTCCTCTTTTCAAGATCGTCCAAGAAGACCGATCTAAAAGCTCCAACTCCCAAGAGATACATCTCCGTTGCCAAATCTCAACGTTGGCTTTACATCCTTAACCTGACTCTACGATACCGTTTCTCGTCAGCCGCCAGACATCTCCGGCTCCCAACACGGCCATCCAAAACATGTCCTCCGCGGAGCTGGGTCCCAAGCCCAAGACCATAACCGGGGGCTGCCTCTGCGCCGCCCTCCGGTACACCGTCACTTTCCCCGCCTCGCACGACTTCGCGTCAGGCGCGCTGACGTGCCAGTGCACGCAGTGCCGCAAGCAGTCGGGCGCCCTTTTCGTCGCCTTCCACCGCGTCCCGTGGCCCCTACGGTGGTCGTCGGCCGGCGGGACGCCGACGCTGCGGGAGTACAGCGTGACGCCCGTGGCGAAGCGCGGCTTCTGCGACCGGTGCAGCTCGTGGCTGTACTACCGCGTCGAAGGGGACGACGGGGCCAGCATCTGCGTCGGGTCGCTCGACCAGGAGGTCCTGGTCGGGGGGCCGGCCGGAGGGGACGGGTTCGCGCGGGCTCTGGTCAACGGGCTGGGCGGGCACGAGTGGTGCGAGAACGAGATCCCCGGCGTGACGGACGACATCCCGTTGCTGAGAAGGGGGAGGAGGAATCGGAAGAGCGGGGAGAATAGTTCGATTGCGAGGGCCAAGCTGTAAGAAGGGAACCGTTCAGGAGGATTCACGGCGAGTGTGGCCAGATTGTAACGAGACCACGTCGGGCATTTGCCAATTCAAACGCATGAGATTGGGGTATCTAAACAACATCTGCCAAACCGTGACGAACAACGAAGCCTCACCGCCCTCGCAGCCATCTCGCCGTGAGCCCCTTCCCATTCCTCCCCTCCTCGTCGTCGCCTTCGTCGCCATGGTACGCCTCCGGGCTGCCGTCGTCCCCGCGCTCGTTGGCGAGGCGCCACCGCCCGAAGGCCTCGTCGATGAGCGCGCCGACCTCTTGGCGCGTCCCGCCGACGACGCCGAGCGCCAGCAGCGCCTCCATCTCCTCGATCCAGTCCTGCACCCCGCGGAGCTCGGCCTCGCGCCGCCGCAGGACGTCCGGCAGGCCGCGGGTCTTGGCCCAGGTCAGCACGCCGGCGACGACGGTGTTGACGGCGCCCAGCGCGGTGATGCCGACGCGGTGGGTGCCGGCCGACGGGCCGAAGGAGGTCAGTATGGCGCCGACGACGAGCTGGGCGGCGTGGCAGGCGTAGACGGTGACGGCGGCGGCGATGCGGAGGGCCCGCTGGCGGCGGTGGGCGGCGACGGCGGCGGCGTAGATGCCGAGGGGCGCGGCGCGGGAGGATTCCAGGGCGTCGTCGTCGTCGTCGTGGCGGGCGTTGATCCCGACGGCGCGGCGGAAGAGGACGAGGCCGGAGGGGTCCGGGCCTGGGTCGTCGAGGGGGAGCAGCGGGGAGCGCTCGTCGCCGGGGCGGGGAGGGAGGGGTTTCGACATGGTGATGACTACTGTTCGGCAGTCGTCTCGGTAGCAAACAAGACGTAACGTAACAGCAGTGGTTTCGCGCCTTTGATGTGGTTTCCCGTGAACCCGGCAACGGGAGAGAGGGTTTCTTACGTCCCCCCCCCGGGGGCAACACCCCTTTATCGTGAGTTGAAGATGCGCGCAGGGCCGCCGCCCCCCCTCTCTCCCGTTACTATCAGCGACATGTCTGCAGACTCGAGGCCATCGTGGTGGGCACTCGGGGTCATACGAACCTCGCTCACCAGGCTTCTGATGCTGCGTTTCTGATACCTGGGAAGCGATAAGGACCGGTCACATTGGCGGTGTTTATGTAAATTATCTCAAGTGAAGACGCAAGTGTGCGCGCACTAGCACGGCGCGCTCCAGCGGGCCGCTGGGAAGGGGTGTAACGACGGAGACTGCCATTGGCCGCAGATAAAAGTCAAGATGAGACCAAAAGCGTCACTTGTCACCGGTCACACGCGGCGGTAGAAGCGTTCGTCGGGAGCGGGAAGGGAGGGAAAAAAACGCGCTGCCCCTGGAGTTCATCAGATGACGCCGGCTACGGGGTGGGTTGGTTGGTCTGGGACGGACCCTGATAAGGAACCCAAAGGGTTGGCCGCGACACCTTGGGACGATTTGAGGCCGTGGGCGGGAGAGGAACCCGAGCCAGAGTGAGGACCATTTCATGTGTGTGGCTCGGTGAACTTGAGCCTCGTCGGTGAACTTGACCGATGGGGTTGGTGTGTGGACAAGGAGAGACAGACAGACGACGCCAAGAACGGGGCTTCGTCTCGGTCAACAAACGTTCCTTTTCGGCGCGCAGTTTGGAGGCGGACTGGGCTATCTGTCACACATGGCTGCAGAGTGTTTGGTGTCAACAGCGTCGCGCGTGGCAAAGCCTGGATCACGGAGGTTGTAGTCCCGGGACAGCTTCTCCGGGGTGAATGAACTCGGCTCGCTTCGCGCCGCGCACGCCGAGGACGAGGCGATCGCTGACCTACCTCCCTTGATTTATGTTTTCAGCGGGTGGGCATTGTCGATGGAGATGGCGAACACGAGGTGCATTCCACCCGAGCTCAAATGGAAACACACCCGTTCGTTCGTTCGTTCGTGCGCCGTTTGCTGGCACACCGTCACCGTCACCGTCGATCGTGACGTCAGGCGATGATCGCAAGGGACTTGGACGCGTCGAAACCTCTCCACTGCGCGGTGTACCGTACGCACTCGTGAGATTCGTCGACCACTAGTGAGCCAGCTAGCCGTATATAGCTAGCAGCTTACCAATAACAGCTAGTGGATATCCACTGCGCTAGTCCTAATATAGAAAGCGGTTAACCTATTAACCTACCTATCTACCTACTTACCTACTTGCCTACTTGCTTATTAGCTAGCCTATCTAAGTTAACTTTACTAACCTACTAACTTACTTACTATAATATTTATAATACTTAACTGCCTACTGCTGCTAAGCAAAATTAACCTAAATATTATACCTTTATTATATAAGAAGATAAGTAAAAAGTCTACCCTTATTATTAACTAATAATATATACTAAAGAAGCTAATTTAATAAGTTAAATAGTCTTATGTTACGCAGGATATTACTAACTGATACTGCTCTCTAGAATAACGTTGCTTATTAATCTAACCCTTGCTCCTAAATATAAATACTTACAGCAGAATCTACTAAGCAAGGCAATATTTAAGAAACATAGATTATAGCACTATAGATAGAAGAAATAAGCTACTTTTAACTATATAAATTACCCCCTAAACGTACTACTTAATAATAGTTATAAGCCTAGCTTTAACTTAATTTATAAGTAATAATAACCTTTACTATTATAAAGTAGTATATACTTAGAAATACTTTTCTTAAAAACTAATACTTTTTCTTAACTTTATCTTACGCCTATAATACCTTTAGAAGTAATAGTAAGTCTACTAATTAACACTTACCTTTATAGCTTTTTAACTATATATAAAGATTAGTTCTTATAGTATATAAAGCTTTACTTCTATACTACTTAATATAAAGTCTAGTAATTTATTAATCTAGATAGCAAAAAGAAGCTCCCTAAGCACCTAAAAGCACCTACACTAGCTAAATATATTATAAAGTAAAACACTAAACGCTAAAGGTAATATAAAGCTAACCTTATAAGCTAGAATAACCTCTTAGTTAGCTAGTAAGTAAAGTAGTAAAGCTAAAAGCCTATTTAGCTAGTAGTACTTACTATTAATAATAAAGTAATAAAGTAAAAATAGATTATTACTATAAGTAATTTATTTTTTACTAAGCTAAGGATATATAAATAGTAAAAGGTAAATAACCTATTATTAAGCTAGGTTAATACTATAATTATAAAAAAGATTATAAAGGGTATATAGCTATAATTACTAAATAATAATATTAACTTTACCTTTTATATAACTATTTTAGAGATTAAATAATAATATACTTTTTCTTATAATATAGTAAGTAATATAGCCTATAATAATTATAATAAGATTCTTATATATACTTTATTAATAAATAACTTATTTACTTAGCTTAAAAAATAGTATACTACCTTAATAAAGGCTAAAGTATATAGTATTCTTAAGATCTAAGGCACTCTCTTAATTAAGACCTTTTTATGCACTATTAAGCAGTAAATTACTTTCTCCTAGGTAAACAGTAAGCTAAATAACCTTATAAAGACTAAATAATATAAAGGATAATAAATAACCTTAAGAGAATATAGTAAGTTACTAAGTAATTTATTATAAATAATACTTATAAAATCTTATAAAGTAATAAAGGTATATATAACCCTTATAAAAAAAAGTAAACTATAAAATAAGAAGTAGTACTTTAAATACCCTTATAAGAGGCCTAACTACCTATAGAAACCTATTAACTATAAGTATATTAAGTATATACTCTTTAGTAAGTCAAGGATTATTTAAGCTAACCTAAGTAAGTAAGTAGTAAAGGCTATTATTATAGAGCTTTTAAAGCTAAAGTAGTTAAACCTTAGGGATAAAGTATAAAAGAAGTAAAAAAAGGG
>NW_026850826.1:0-23986 GCF_030913465.1 Colletotrichum navitas
TACTTATATAGTATATATAGGACTATGTTTTACTTATATAAAGTAGTTAATAGGCTTATCTAGTATAGAGAGATCTAGTTAACCTTTCTTTATATAGTAAGGTTTTACTATAGTAATCCTAAAGTTATATAGGCTATAAGGTAAATTAATAGTATAAGTAGTACTATTATTAGTAATAAGGTAAAATAGACCTTACTAGCTATATCTTTTATACTATATATAGATAAAGAATTAAAGAGGTAAAGTAATAGTATTAGTTAAATCTAGGCTATTATATATAGTTAGTGCTTTATATAACTATTATTTTATATATATTTAGTGTACTATATTTATTACTTTCTTAATAGCTTTAGTGCACTATATAGTAGTTATAGTAGGTAGTAACTTATTAGTTATTTAAGGGTATATACTAAAAACAAGGAGAGTTAAGATAAGGCTATCTAGGCTAGTAGTATTATTAATTACTTTAATAGTAAGTTAAAAAGTAACTTTAGGTTTAGTACTAGTTTCTTTATAAATAATCTTATAGGTATAGTAAAAAGGTATATAATAGTACTTAACTTTACTAATACTATAATAGGCTTTAATAAGTACTTCTTTTACTTTTATAAATATTAGAAGTATAAGAACCAAGAGTATCTCTTATACTCTTAATACTTCTTTATCTTATATTTCCTTTATTATAGAGGTTATATATATACAAGATATATATATTTATAATCTACTAACTTAGTAGATTAATATATATATTAATTACGTAAGTATATCTAATTATATAATTAATAGAAGATAAGAGAAGGTACTAGAATATCTAAGAAACCTTCTCTTAACACTATCTCTTTAACAAGGTTACTACTTTAAGTTAGGGTTATTTAACTAAGGTTATTAAGTTATATAATCTTAGGTTAATTTATAAGTAGCTTACATAAGTATAGAATATTCTAGTAAGCTAGATATATCTATGTAAGGGCTAGATTTTTTTCTATTTCTAGTCTATCTTATTCTCTCTCTAAGTAAGCAAGTAAAATAAAACAGTTAGTAATAAAACAATAAGACTAACTATTATACTCTCTTTATATCTATATCCTTATATCTCTATATTTACCTTTGTTATCCTATATTCTTACTTCTATAGGATATATCTTTATATAAGAGATATACTCTCTTATATACTCTTAGGCTATTATTCTCTCTAAGAGATCTAAGTCTACCTGTTGTACTAATAGGTTATAAGCCTAGGTTATATACCTAGGGTATTTCTATTACTATAAGAGTTATATATACTCTTTAGTAGCCTATTTATTTATCTATAAGGTAGATCCCTTATATTATCTTTTCTTTATAAGAATATTAAAGTAGAAAGAGTAAGCCTTTAGTATTTCTTATAACTAAGAGATAGTATTTAATATTTACTAAACAAAGGTTATATAAGTCTATTAGTAGTAGTTATAAAACCCTTTAACTACCTTATATATCTTATAAAGATATATATTTATTTAAGGAGGCAGAAAAAGTAAGACCTTTATTTTATAGGTTAAAAATACTTATCTATTTCTAGTAAAAATACTAAAAGAAAATAGTAGATCTTATTAAGGCTACTATAGGCTATTTAATACCTTAAGAACAACATCTCTAAGGAACTAATAATTAAAATTCCTAGATTACTTTTATTTATCTCTTCTTTAAACTACTTAAGTTAAATATCTATTTTAAAGAAGAGGGTAAATATAAGGATATATCTAAAGAATAGAAAATATAGTCCTTATTAATTATAAGGTAAAAACTTTAAAAAGAACCCTTATCTTTAGTATTTAACTTAAAGAATCCTAAGAATACTTTAAATATACTAAAGTCTTCTTATAAAAGAACTAGCCTTATTCTAAGGTAATAGTTATACTTAGAATTTTACACTATTAAACTAAAGAATTATAATACCTTAAATAAGTTTATTAGCTCTTTTAACGGTTATATCTCTAAACTTAATAATATAGGGGCTAAAATAGAAGATATAGACTAAAAAATAGTCTTTATAGCTACTTTAAGCAGTTATTTTCTTGTATAGGTAGAAAGATAAAGAAGTACTTTAAGAACTAAAGAGCCTCCTTCTCTAGAAGCCTTTATTAATAATATATTAGATAGAAATAGGCATAAAAATAATATACCTATGTCTAATAACTATAATAGAAGCCTTTCTTCTTTTAATAAAGGTAATTCTATTAATAAATATAAGTATTTTTTTAATAAGGATAAGAAACCTTATAAATAGGGAAATAAGGGGTTTAAAAGACCTAAAGAGAAGGTTAATAACCTAGAATTAAACCTATAGCCTATTAAAGGCAGAGAAAAGGCAACTTTTACTATAACCTACTAGACTAACTAGCCTCTAGAGGAGGATAACTAAGAAGGTTAATATTATACTTATAAGGCCTATCTTAACTATCTAAGTTAATAAGACAACTAGTTATATAATATAGGTTTAATAGTCTATATATTAAACAACAAGGACTATTTTATAGACCTATTAACTAAAGAAAATATTCCTATAGTTAATATAGGTGTAGGACCTATTAGACCTAAAGGAATAAGAACTATAATACTTCCTATATACTTTAAAGGGGAAATTAACTATATAAGGTTAAATAATACCTTATATATACTAGAATTTCCTATATTTATACTTTTAGGCCTTTTACACTATAAAGGAGGGGGATTTCTTATTAACTAGAATCTCTATAATAGTAATAGAGAGCCCTTTACTAATATTAATATAGTAAAGAGGGGTTTATATTTAAATATTACTAGACCTCCTAAGAGTAACCTTCTATATAATATAGAAGAAGAAAGCTCTTCTTTATCTCTAGAAGATACTAGAGATAATATATCTTCTAAAATAGAAAATAATACCTCTTTAAAAACAAATAAAGAGGTATATACTACTATAATAGAAGATTAGTATTAAAAACTAGCTTATCCTTTTTACCTTTACTTAGTTAAAATAGCTAAGTTAACTAAGGGAATTCCTTTAGATAAACTAAAGGAAGAAGACTTAAACTACCCTAACTATATTTCTTTTAAGTTAACTAGGTAATAGCCTAAGATTAACTATAATAAGGTAACTATTCCCTTAGAAAGAGTATATATAAATACTCTTAAAATAACCTTTACTTTTATTAATAAATATAACTATACTATTCTGTTTATAGATAATTATTTTAGCCTTAGAGAAATAGAATTCTCTAAAACTAAAGAGAATATAATTAATATCCTTAAACATAAGCTAGAATACTATACAAATCAGGGGTATAATTATCCTAAGCGTTTACGCTTAGATAATAGAACTAAATTTAATATAGGGGAATTAACTACCTATATTAAAGAAAAAGGTATTATTTTAGAGCCTTCTACGCCTTATACACTAGAATAAAACAGTATAGTAGAAAGAACTAATAAGGCTATTCTAGACAAGTCTAGAACTATTATAGTAGTAAATAACTTACCTAAGTTTCTATAAGATATAATTCTTAAAGAAACTACTAGGCTATTAAATTATACTACTATAAAACGCCTAGATAAGACCCCTATAGAGGCTTTTCTAGACTATTATTATCTTAATAAAGATAATAAGCTAGACTTATCTAATATATATAAAATAGGCTCTAAGGTCTTAGTATATAGACCTAGAGAAAAGCGTATTTAGTTAAATAAACTAAATACCTATATAGAAGAAGGTATCTATTTATCTATAGAAGGAAATAATATATATACTATATATATTCCTTCTAGGCCTTATAGGTCCTCTATAGTAAGGACCTTATATATTAGATTTATAAAAAGTACTATAAGAGAGGGAGAAAAAACTACTATTCCTTCTAGTACTTCTATAAATAAATAAATTTTTCCTTTTTCTAATATAAAGGTTAATATACCTTCTATATCTAAAGAAGAAAAAGATAAATATAAGGCCTATAATAATATTATAGAATATAACTATAGTATATAACCTCTAGAGCCTATAACTCTAAAATAAGCTCTAGAAGGCCCTAAAAAAGACCTCTGGCTAGAGGCTATATATAAAGAACTAGCTACTATTATCTAAAGAGGCACTTTAAAAGCAGTAGAACCTAAAGAAGTATATAAGTCTTCTAGAGTACCTTTAACTACTAAATAGGTCTTTAAGAAAAAATTTAATATTAATAGTAATATTAATAAATATAAGGCTTACCTCTATATTAGAGGTTTCTAGTAAAAATATAGGCTTATTTATTTTTAAACCTTTGCTATAGGAAGTAACCTTACTACTTATAGGGTATTATTAGCTCTAGTAGTAGCCCTAGACTAAGAAATCTAATAAATAGATATAGTTAAAGTCTTTCTATATAAAGACTTAGAAGAAGAGGTCTATATAGACCCTTCTAATATCCCTTTATCTAATTTCTTTATTAAATATCCTAACCTAAATACTATAGATTAAGAAAATAAAGATTAGATATTATTACTTCTTAAGGCTTTATATAGCCTTAAATAAGCTCCTAGGTAATAGCAGTTAAAGATAAAATCTATATTAAAGAATATAGGTTTTATATCTTTAAAGTTAAATAAAGCCACTTATTATAACTAGGATAAAAATAATCCTTGTTATATTATTACCTACGTTAATAATTTTCTTATACTTAATAAAGATATTAAGTATATAGAAAATATTAAGGGTAAAATCTTTAAATATATAGAGATTTAAGACCTAGGAGAAGTTTCTAAGTTTTTAGGGCTATATATGGCTAGAGATAGATTAAAAAGGTCTATAACTATCTCTTAAGCCTACTATATTTAATAGCTTCTAGAAAGGTTTAACCTATTAGAAGTAAAAATAAATAATATACCTATATTAATAGGTATATTAAATAGCCCTCTAGGCAACAAGGTAGAAGGATATACTTCTTCTAAGGACCTATTAAAGGAATATTAATAACTTATAGGTTCTCTTATATACGCTATGTTTATAACTAGGCTAGATATAGTCTATAGTATATCTTTTACTTCTTGTTACCTTTATAACCCTATAGAATTCCTACTTAAGTAAGGAAAAGGTATATTAAGATATTTAAAAAAGACTATTAATTATAATATTACCTATAAAGGTAATATAGATAATAATAGCTTTAATAATACCTTTAACCTAGTAAAATATACTAATTCTAACTAGGCAAGTTATAAAGAAACTAGAAAATCTACTTCTAGTTATCTCTTTACTTTACTTAGAGGGCCTATTAGTTAGAAGTTAAAAAAACAGTTAACTATCTCTTTATCTACTACTAAGGCTAAATTTAATAGCCTATAAGAAGCTATTAGAGAGGTAATCTAGTTAAAGGGCTTATTATCTAAAATAGGGTATAATATAACCCCTATTACTATTAAAATAGATAATAATATAGCCTTAAGCTTAGCCTATAACCTTAAACATTATTAGAAGACTAAGTATACTGCCTTATATTACTATTATACTTATTAAGAGGTTAAAAAAGGTAATATAGAAGTAGAATATATACCTACTTCTTCTATGCCTACTAATAGCTTAATAAAACCCCTTTCTAGGGTTAAATTTTAAGAATTTATTAAGCTAATAGGCTTATATAATAAAAATAAGCCTATATAATATACCTATATATAGGTATATATTTCTTAATATTTTTAGGATTTTTTCTTAATAAGTTATTATACTTATTAAGATATGTCTCTAGATATTATATTCTAGTCTAGGGTACTTTTGTCTACTTATTTTCCTCTATAATAGAGTAAAAGAGGGAGTGTTAGAAGTATAAGAACTAAGAGTATCTCTTATACTCTTAATACTTCTTTATCTTATATTTCCTCTATTATAGAGGTTATATATATATAAGATATATATATTTATAATCTACTAACTTAGTAGATTAATATATATATTAATTATATAAGTATATCTAATTATGTAATCACTAGAAGATAGGAGAAGGTACTAGAATATCTAAGAAACCTCCTCTTAACACTATCTCTTTAACAAGGTTACTGCTTTAAGTTAAGGTTATTTAACTAAGGTTATTAAGTTATATAATCTTAGGTTAATTTATAAGCAGCTTACATAAGTATAGAATATTCTAGTAAGCTAGATATATCTATATAAGGGCTAGATTTCTTCCTATTTCTAGTCTATCTTATTCCCTCTTTAAGCAAGTAAGTAAAACAGAATAGTTAGTAATAAAATAATAAGACTAACTATTATACTCTCTTTATATCTATATCCTTATATCTCTATATTTACCCTTGTTATCCTATATTCTTGCTTCTATAGGATATATCTTTATATAAGAGATATACTCTCTTATATACTCTTAGGCTATTATTCTCTCTAAGAGATCTAAGCCTACCTATTATACTAATAATAAATAACCTATAGGCAGTATATCTAAACTTACTTAAATAAAAATTTAGGCTAATATTAGTTATTATCTAATTAGGTAGGCTAAGATATATATTAATCTAGTATATCTATAGTGCCTCCTATATATACACTATAGTAATAAATTATAAAAATCTTACTATATTAAACACTATTACTATATTAACTATATAAAGTACTAGTTTATTACTATTAAGATATATTATATTAACAAGGATCTTATAGTTAAACTTGTTATTATTATATAGTATAAACTTAAAGTAACTAGAGGCTTTAGAGTATAATTAGTAGTAGTAGTAGTACTTATTAATAGCTTTAATTAATAAGAGAGAGGTGTTTTCTCTAGTATATTTAAGTAACTTATAAAGTTACTAAATAAATAAGTAGCTAGATTACTAGTAGATTTAGGTTAATTTACTATCTATTAAGTATTACTTAGTAATACTCTTCTCTAGTAGTTATAGAAGTATTTATAAGTAACTAAATTAGTAAATAATAAGTATAATGTTATTACCTTAGATTAGCTAGTTAGTAAGATTATTAAATTTTATATTATAATAGTCTATATCTTTTAAGTAAAAGAGAAATAAAGTAATAGTAGTTATTATATAAAAAATAAGGTTACTAAGTAGTATAAGTATATTAATTACCCCTAGGGATTTAAAGTAATTACTATTACTAAAGTAAATACTTACTTTACTTACTTAGGTAGTATTTATAGGTATTTTTTTACTTAAGTAATACTAAAAAGTAAGGTATTACTTATAGCTAGTAGTTAATTTCTTAGCTATACTAATGTTAAGTATAATACTATAAAAAGTTACTACTAAATAATGTTTATTAAGTATAAATATCTTATTAGTTTTTATAGTCTTACTAGGTAATAGCTTTTTTAGTAGGTTCTTATAAGTAAATATATATATAGTTACCTAGTTATATAACTTAAAGAATATAGTTAAGGTTACCTAGATATAAAGGTTATAAAATAACAGTAATTTTAAGTTAATAGTCTTATACTAGCTACTAGTGTATTTTATAGCCTAGTTATTAAAGTATATCTTTATAAGGTTACTTATTTACTTTAGTATTAGCCTTAATATTATTATTAATATTACTATAGTTAATAAGAGCTTCTATAGTAGTATAGTAGTTATTATATATAGGCTATTAATTTTAGCTATTATATAGAGTTTTAGTGTTAATAAAGGTAGTAGTAAGGTAAAGGCTAGGTTATTATAAGAGGTTTAGTAGCTAGTTACTAATAATAGGCGTACTTTAACTATTTTTACTTTATATATAATTATTTTATAGCCTTTAATATTTTTAATAAGGTTAAGGTCTTTAAGATATTCTCTAAAGTTATATAATAATCTTTTAATAATAGTAATTATTTTATTAGTCTAGTAGGTGCCTTTCTCTTATTAAAGGGTATTAAATATACGTTAAGTAATTAATAAGTACTTACTATAGTTAACCTATACTCTATAGTTAATAAAGAAGTTATATAGACCTATTAAGACCTTTAAGTTAATAGCCTTAAAGTTACTAATAGACTAGTTAGTAAGGTCTTTTTATATATAGTAAAGTAATTTACTACTAAGGTAGTTATTATACTTAGATTTACTAAGGTAAAATATAGTAATAGTATTAAGTATAAAGGACTATTACTTCTTTATAAGGTTAATTAATAACCTTATAATATAATTCTTTCTTTATTAGTATAAAAGAATATACTATATAAAGATAAAAAGTATAGTAATAATATTATTTATTACTATTATCTTTTTTACTATATTAAGTAGTATATTATATTTACTATAAATCTCCTCTTTTTATTACTTTATAGGCAAAGGTATAGTAACCTATAAGCCTTATTTACTTATAAGCTTATTATATTTACTTATCTTAGCTTAGGTCTTCTACTTATAAGTATAGTGTTATTAACTATTATCCTCTGTTAGCCTAATAACCTCTTAAATATAGGCGTTTCTTTTAGTAGACTAGAAGGCGTATATATTTATTAGAGAGATTACTACTAGTAATATAGATAACTAGGAAAAAATATACTCTTATAAGTAAATAAGTTAGGTAAAATAATAGGCTATTATATAAGCTACTTATTAATACTATTAGTTAGTAAAAAGAAGAAAAATAATAGGCTATTATATTAGTAACTTATTAACACTATTAGTTAATAGAAGAAGTATATATATAGAAAAAAAAAGTTAAGAAGCTAAAGAGCTTATAATAAATAGGATATAGTAAATAATTACTAGTTAGCTATAGGTATATAAAGTAAAGGGTTTTTTATAGTTAAGAGTACTTCTCTAAAGGTAATAAAGCTTATATAATAGATATAAATTAATAAGGTTTCTACTAGTTAAGGGGGCTAGTTATAGATCTATTAATTAATCTATTATAATAGGTAATTAGTATAATATTATAGTAAGGGTATTTATAGAGGCGTTTTTTAGTCTTTACTTACTCTAGGCATATAAATAATTAACTAGTAATAATTACCTTTTTATATAGTCCTTACTAATCTATAGTTTAGATAGTAAAGTTAACCTATATAGTTAATAGTAAAGTTAACTACTAATTAGTGTTAGTAACACTAAAGGATAAGTTAATATAGTTAACCATATATATTAGTAGTAATTAATAAATAATTAAAGTAACTATAGTTCTCTATTATATATAAAGAAAAGAAGGATAATTATTATAGGTTAGTTAGTTAAATAACTAACTTATTGCCTATAAATTCTTAGAGAATCTATAGCTAAATATCTAAGGATTTACTAGTAATAAGTTATTAGGGTTAACCTAGTAACTCTAATATTTATCTACGATAGTTAATATTACAACAGTAAGCCTTAAACTAATTAAGGGAGCATCTTGTGTTGCCTTAGAGGTTGTTAGTGTTTCTCTCTAGATTACTGTAATTACCTTTACTACCTTTATAGGGATATACTGTTTTTTTAGACTAGTTAGAAGAGTAAATAGCAGTGTATTTATATTATTAAGTAGTACGTTTAGAAGGTAATTTATATAGTTAAAAGTAGCTTATTTCTTTTATCTATAGTATTATAATCTATGTTCTTTAAATATTACCTTGCTTAGTAGATTCTACTATAAGTATCTATATTTAAGAGCAAGGGTTAGATTAATAAGTAACGTTGTTCTAGAAAGCATTGTTAGTTAGTAATATCCTATATAATATACCCCTTTAGGCATTAGCGTAGGTTACTATACACCTAAATATAAAAGAAAAATAGTTCTTCTAGTATAAAAAGGCTAGTTATTATATAATTATAGGCTACTAGTATTAAGTGTTCTTATTAGTAAGGCTATTTACTATAAGGCTAGCTTATATACTAGTAGATATTTACTTTAAGGCTAAATTTATAGTTACTTTTTTTTTCTTTAATAACTATAATAATAATTATAAGTTATATTATTATTTTTATTATAATTAACTACTAACTTATTATCCTTTTATATTACTATACTACTTTACTTAATTACTAATACTTTTTTTTTTCTAGATATCTTATAAAACTATTACCTTTAGTAAGGCTTATATATATACCTTTATAGCTATTATAGGCCTTAAGGCTATAGTAGTCTTACTACTATATAACTACTATAGTTACTATAAGTGTACCTTGTCTTCTCTTAAGAAGAAAAAAAAGACCTTTAGTAAGTCTATAGGGGAGTAATAACCCTCTATAGATAAGTCTTATAAGTATTATCTTATTACTAGTTAATTAATTTTAGTACTAAAGAATAAGTATAGCTTCTTAAAAGTAATAATAAGTAGTCTTTTTAGAGACTAGCCTTCTTAACTTTAGTTAAAAGAAGCTAAGTAACTTAGGCCTAGATTTACCTTTAACTAGTATATTACTACTTATTATTACTTAGTTATTTCTTAATTATTAACTTATTTTATAAATAATAAAGTAATAGTAAAGTAGTTACCTTTTTACTTTTATATTAATAATAAAGAAAGCTTACTACTGTCTCCTAAGGTTAAAGAGAATTTAGGTAGTAATAATAATACCTTTATAAAGGCACTAGAGTACTAAGAAGGTATAGTAAAGAGACCTACTATTATTAGCCCTTATAAGTATTACTTAAGGAGTATACTTATAGGTTAATCTAATAGTAAATATCTTTTAGGTCTTAGCCTTATATATTACTAATATATTATATATTAGTATATATATATACTATTTACCTCTAAGGTTATTAGCTTACCTAATACCCTCTTATATACTTTAAGTAGTAAAAAGGCCTTATATAAGGTAAGTTATTTTCTATTTATATAATAGTTACTTTTACTTATATATCTTTATTTTAAGTAATTATAGCTATATAGTTATATATATAAGTAGTCTTACCTTAAACCTTAAAGAAGAAGAAGGCTACTTTACTTATAACTATCTCTTTTAATAAAGACAAGGAGAAAAAGAATAAAGAAAAGAAGAAGCAAAAAGAAAAAGAAAAAGAAAAAGTATATAATAAAGTAAGTAGCCTTAAGGATCTCTTTATAAAGGCTATTACCCTTAAGTGTTTCTCTAGCTTCTTTATTAGTCCTTATATATATTATAGTATTACTTTTAGTACTACTTATATATTAGTTAACCTTAATAGCTTTATTAGTAAGCTTTCTCTTATATAGGGAACTTACTTTATATTTTATTATCTCTTAGATAACTATATAAATACCTTCCTCTATTAATAATAGGCTTCTTAGCCCTTAGGCTATTTTTACTTCTTTAGAATATTAGGCTCCTTAGCCTATAGACTATTTTTTAATTTTTACTTTAGCTTAGGCCCCTTAGCCCTAGGCTATTATTTAATTTTAGAGAAGTTTTTACTTTTACTTTTTTTATTATTTATTAATTAGGTCTTTATTTCTTCTTATCTTACTGTATACTATATATCTTATAAGTTAAAAAGTACTCTAAAGTGCTTAAATTTAGCTTATAAAAGATTTTTAGTAAGTTTATTTACTAGTATCTTATTTATTAATAAATATATAATATTAACTTTACCTTTTATATAGACCTTTTATAGCTATATATTCTAGATATTAATATAGTAAAGTTATATTATAATCCTCTCTTTTTCTTCTATAACTAAGTAAATTATCTACTAGTTATTATATTATACTACCTATATATTGTCTTTTAATTTAAGGTAGATATTATAAAAAGGTATTTTAGAGTAATAAGCTTTTAGTTATATAGTTAAGAGTAAGAAGCTTAGCTTTAGTTATTAATATTATAACTATTATTTAGTAAGTTATTTCTAATAATTAGGCTACTAAAGAGATATATAATATACCCTTAGGATAACTAGTAAGTAATTATATTATTAGTAAAAGAAGTATTACTTATATAGAGAAGTTATATACCTCTTAAATACTAAAGTATATTAATAAATATAAGGTATAAAAGAGGTATTAAATATACTACTTTACTACTTAAATATAGTATATACTTAGGTTTATTAGGTACCTAGAGAGAAGTAAGTAAGTAAATACTATATCTAGCTAGATTATTATAGTAGTATATAGGATTAATCTAACTATCTCTTAAAAGAGCTTTACTTTACTAGTATTATTATCCCTTGTTTTAGAGAAAGTCTATTATTAGTAGTAGTATTATAAAGAAATCCTGTCTATATACTTAAACTTTACTACTATATTATAGATATATTAGTTATAGTAAAGTATATCTTCTAGTTAGGTCTATTATATATAATATAAATACCTAATACTACTTTACTTCTCTAAGGTCTTTATTTTATATACTTTTTTAGCCTTATAATAATTACTTCTTTTACTTCTTTACTCTCTTTTAGGTATATAATAAGAATATTATTAATATAAAAGAGTATATATATAGTATACTCCTTAGAAATAAAGAACAAGGTCTTCTTTAATAATAAAGCCCTAGGCTTTTTAGTGTCTTTATAAACTTCTTAAACTAAAGAAGAGGTATATTATATAACCTATATAAGGCCTATATAATAATACTACTTTTCCTTTTTGCTAATAACCTAGTAGTAGCTTATAGTATACTAGCTTTCTTAATAGGTCTCTTTTAGTATTAAGAAATATATTAACTATATTAAGTTACTTAACTTTAAGGTTAAATTATATAGTAATAGCTATTACTATATAAAAGATTTATACTATAAAGGTTACTATATATATCTAAAGAAGGGGTCCTTTTTTATATATTCCCCTTTATAATAACTTATACTTTACTATAGTTAAGATATTCTTCTAGATCTTACTTATATATCTATACTTACTTTAATAGAGTAGCCTTATTCCTAGTAGTAAATCTTACTTATTAATTACCTTAAACGCTTTAAGATACCTTAGTTCTATAATTTTATAGTCTATTACTTATTATAGTAGTTAATAAAGGTCTAAAGGTATCTTAATTAACTCCTTTAGTTCTATAGTATCTTATAAAATTATTATAATAATATTACTTCTTATTTAATATTTATAGTATATAATAGGTTATTAGCTTATATATTACTATATTTACTATAGTATATAGTATATAGTGCCTATTACTTACTTTAGCTTTTACTTTTTATTAATTATTTAAGAAGTTATAAAGAAGCTCTTAGGGCTTAGTCTTTTCTCTTAACTAAGGGACAAGAAAAATACCCCCTTAGAGGCTACTAGTAGGTGCCTTACTCCTAGTCTATACTTTAGTGTACTATAGTTAACTATACCTATATACACTAGAAGGTACCTTTATTATTAGCTTATTCTTATTTCTTAGCCTTACTTCTCTTAGATTAATTATTAGGTTAATTATATAGCTATATATTAATCTATATATTCTTTACTATTTTAGAACACTAGTTATTATCTAGTAGTATAAAGGTTAAAAGACCTCCTTTATATAAGGTTATAATCTCTCTTATACTATAGTACTTAGCCTTATTATATAATCCTACTACTTAACTATTATTAAGTATTATACCTAGTTAACTAATTTTAAAGGACAAGGCTATCTTAGTATTTAGATTACTAAGGCCTAGTATTATCTTAGAAGTCTATGCCTTTTCTTTTCCTCTTGTAGTAATACCTTAGTTATATTACTTAATATCTTAAGTAATTACTTTAGTATTACTTAATAAAGGATTATTATTCTATATTATAGTAACTATTATTTTAAATACTATTATTATTACTTTTATTAACCTAAGTATATTTATTATTATATCTTACTTATAGTCTTTATCTTTAATAATTTTAACTATACTTTTTACTTTTAACTTTACTATTATATTATTCTTCTTGTCTTTACTTTAGAAGAACTTTATCTTATTAAAGTATATATTATATATAATAATTACCTTATATAGTAAAGGTACCTAAATCCTATAAAGGTTATATATATTTTATATATATTCTACTAGGTATTTAATATACCTTTATAGTTTAACTTTATACTATCTTTTCTAAATACCTTTCTTATAGTTACTTATTAATAAATAAGCTTAATATTTATATATATATATTTATCCCTAGTAAAGACAAAGGTTATACTATAATACTACTATATACACTAGTACTTACTAGTAAAAGTACTATCTAAACTAAGCCTCTTCTTTTTTAATAGGTAAAGTCTAGTTATAACACTAGAGAGGGCTTATAATATATATATAGATAGCTATAAGTACTACTTTTAGCTATAGTTTATAGGGTAGTCTAGAGGACAAGAACATTTTTACTACATAAGTGTTAGTATAATAGGTAGGCTTAGGTCTCTTAGAGAGAATAATAGCCTAAGAGTATATAAGACAGTATATCTCTTATATAAAGATATATCCTATAGAAGTAAAAATATAGGATAACAGGGGTAGATATAGAAATATAAGGATATAGATATAAAGAGAGTATAATAGTTAGTCTTATTATTTTATTACTAACTATTCTATTTTACTTACTTACTTAGAGAGAGAATAAGATAGACTAGAAATAGGAAGAAATCTAGCCCTTATATAGACCTATCTAGCTTACTAGAATATTCTATACTTACGTAAGCTACTTAGAAATCAAACTAAGATTATATAACTTGTTAACCTTAGTTAAATAACCCTAACTTAAAGCAGTAACCTTGTTAAAGAGATAGTGTTAAAAGGAGGTTTTTTAGATATCTAGTACCTTCTCTTATCTTCTAGTGATTATATAATTAGACATGCTTACGTAATTAATATATATATTAATCTACTAAGTTAGTAAATTATAAATATATATATTCTATATATATATAACCTCTATAATAGAGGAAATATAAGATAAAGAAGTATTAAGAGTATAAGAGATACTCTTAGTTCTTATACTTTTAATAATAAGTAATAATTTCTTACTTTACTTTCTCCTTACTGCCTATAGACTTTTTTATATTTAACAGAGGGAGCTCTATATTTATCCTAAGCTTTACTATTTACCTTTTATACTTTATATCTTCTTTAATTATAATAACTAATATATCTTTATCTTAGTAAATCTTATAGATATTAACCCTTTACTACTAGGTAACCTAAGTAATAAATTTATAAATAACTAAAAATATATTATTATAGGTTTTTCTAGGAAGTATAACTTTAAAAAGCTAAGTAGTATACTTATCTCTTAAGTATATAAGCTACTTTAAGTAGTTAAATCTAGTTAAGAAGTTAAAGAGATCCTAAGAGATATAATAATATAGATAAATTAAGTAGTCTTTAGAGGCTTACTTTAAAATTACCTTACTTATATAGGTAATAGTATAATACTTATATTTAATATAAGATAGTCCTTTAACTTTTACCTCCTAAGTATTAACCTAGAGTATTATAAGCGCTTTAGGCCTTAGATACTTACTCTAAAGGTACTAAAGGTAGATATTATTACTATAGTCTACTAGTATATTTATTAATAAGTAAAACAAAGTTATAAACACTTATATATTTACTAGTAAAGTAAAGCTATAAGGAATAAGGCTATATAATAGCCTAAGATAAAAAGAAAGAGGTTTATATTTAAAGAAGATAAGGTTACCTTTATATACTAGCTTTTTTATAGTTATATTCTTTTTAGGTGTTCTAAAGTAAAAAGTATAGTTATATCCTTAATACTATACCTTTGTCTTCTTAATTAGACTTTCTAAGGTAATATTAATATAAAATCTAGGAATAAAGGCTATGTTTTTTAGCCTAAGATCCTCTATACTTAGCCCTCTTATACTATTAAAGAGGTTCTTTATAATATATATACTATATTTCTTTATAAGGTAAAATATTATACCTAATTTAATATAATAATTATCTATATTTATTTTATAGAAGCTAGGCTTAAGGAGTAACTTATTATTTATAATATAAAGACCTTTATAGTTATTAAGAATAATACTTTTACTAAAAGTATATAGGCTAATAAGTAAGATTAAGAATATACTAAAAGTTAAAAAAAGTATAGCTAAGGTCTTACTAAATAAGTAAAGGTTAATAGTAACTTTAATAAAGGTACTTTATAAGTAAAAAGAAGTTAAATTCTTTTTTTTTTTTACTTCTTTTATACTTTACCCCTAAGGTTTAACTACTTTAGCTTTAAAAGCTTTATAATAATAGCCTTTACTACTTACTTACTTAGGTTAGCCTAAATAATCCTTAACTTACTAAAGAGTATATACTTAATATACCTATAGTTAATAGGTTTCTATAAGTAGTTAGACCTCTTATAAAGGTATTTAAAGTACTACTTTTTATCTTATAGTTTACTTTTCTTTATAAAAGTTATATATATCTTTATTACTTTATAGGACTTTATAGGTATTATTTATAGTAAATTACTTAGTAACTTACTATATTTTCTTAGGGTTATTTACTATCCTTTATATTATTTAGTCTTTATAAGGTTATTTAGCTTACTACTTACTTAAGAGAAAGTAATTTACTACTTAATAGTATATAAGAAGGTCTTAATTAAGAGAGTGCCTTAGATCTTAGGGATATTATATACTTTAGCCTTTATTAAGGTAGTATACTATTCTCTAAGCTAAGTAAATAGGTTATTTATTAATAAGGTATATATAAAAGTCTTATTATAATTATTATAGGCTATATTACTTACTATATTATAAAAAGAAGTATATTATTATTTAATCTTTAAGATAGTTATATAAAAAGTAAAGTCTATATTATTATTTAGTAATTATAACTATATACTTTTTATAATCTTTTTATAACTATAGTATTAACCTAGCTTAATAATAAGTTATTTATCTTTTACTATTTATATATCCTTAGCTTAGTAAAGGATAAGTTACTTATAGTAATAATTTATTTTTACTTTATTACTTTATTATTAATAGTTAGTACTACTAGCTAGATAAGCTCTTAGCTTTACTACTTTACTTACTAGTTAACTAAGAGGTTATTTTAGCTTATAAAGTTAGCTTTATATTACCTTTAGTGCTTAGTGTTTTACTTTATAATATATTTAGCTAGCGTAAGTACTCCTAGGTGCTTAGGGAGCTCCTTTTTACTGTCTAGATTAATAAATTACTAGACTTTACGTTAAGTAGTATAGAAGTAAAGCTTTATATACTAAAGGAACTAATCTTTATATATAATTAAAAGGCTATAAAGGTAAATATTAGTTAGTAGACTTACTGTTACTTCTAAAGGTATTATAGGCATAAGATAAAGTTAAAAAAAGTATTAGTTTTAAGAAAAGTATTTTTAAGTGTATACTACTTTATAATAGTAAAAGTTATTATTACTTATAAATTAAGTTAAAGCTAGGCTTATAACTATTATTAAGTAGTATATTTAGGGGGTAATTTATATAGTTAAAAGTAGCTTATTTCTTTTATCTATAGTGCTATAATCTATGTTCCTTAAATATTACCTTACTTAGTAGATTCTACTATAAGTATTTATATTTAGGAGCAAGGGTTAGATTAATAAGTAATATTATTCTAGAAAGTAGTATTAGTTAGTAATATCCTATATAATAATTTATAAGACTAGTGTATCTATATTAATTCCTAGTATATCTATATTAATTCCCTTAAAGATAGTAAAAAGTAATATAAGTGTTTAATTAGTAAAAGTAACTATTTATTCTTTATAAATTAGAATATAAAGGTAACCTTAATAAAGATTTATTAGTTATTTAACTTTATTAATAATTCTATAAAGATATTAGTTAATCTAGTGTTTAAGGCTTTTTATAGCTATAAGATAAAGTATATCTTAGAAGATTTTAACTAGCTTTATTAGGAGGTATATTAGCAAGAGGTACTTAATTATTAGTAAAAGTACACTTAGGGCACTAGTAGTAGTAGCTAATTTAACTTTCTTTTATTTTTTTTTATCTTTTATATTTTTAATATAATTACTACTAAAAAAGTAATTAGTAAAAAAAAAAGAAAAGAGACTTACTTAAGACTATTTAGATTAGCTATTACTAAAATTATATCTATAAATATATTTCCTAGGGTATACTAATTAAATCTTTATCTCTAGTGTTATTTATACTATTTAAGTTAGTACTATTATTATAATCTAAAAAAAAGCCTCTAATTTAGTGTTAATTAAGTCCTTAAGATTATTAGTTATCTTAGATTAAGATTCATCTTTATTAGGTAATAAATAAAGGCTATCTAGGCTCTTAAGAAACTTCTTTAGTTAATTTTTAGTATATATAGCTTTTATAATTAGTATACTAAAAAAAGTAGTAAGTAAAAAAGATAATCTATTAAAAGTAGCTAAGTAGATATAGTAAGGGCCCTCTTAATAGTAGTCTAATTTCCTAGAAGTAAATATATTAATCTTTTACTAAATATTAAAGACTAGGACTAGATTTTCTTCTTTAAGCTTATCTATATAAAAAGAAGATTAATAGCTTTTATTAAACTAATTATAGCTTTATACTTAATAGTATATAATAATCTTTATAGCTTATACTTAATCTTTATATAAAGACTAAAATACCTTTAGGTAAAGCTAGATCTCTTTTTTTAAAGTCTTTACTTAATCTTAGTTAAAAATATACTAAGTTATTATTAATACTTTAATTAAAGTTATTATATAATATTTTTAAATAAGATAAAAGAAGGTATAGCTAGAAAATATATATATAGTAATATAATTTATAAAGAAAGCTATATAAAGTATAAGTCTAATATCTTTTTATCTTTAATTTAACTAAATATAAAGTGTATATATAATTAGTTAATAGCCTTTCTTAAGTAATCTATTAGCCTTAGGGTTATAAGTAAAGATTACTTTATACCTAGTACTATAATAGTTATTAAGATTAGTAACTATACTTATATTCTTATATCTTTTATTTATAATTAGTATACTATAGATACTATACTAGTAGATTATATTTTCTTAAATAAACTTAATAATTTTCTTAGATATTATATACTAAAGAATTTTAGCTTTAAAATAGTTAGTAAATTTATAGTAGGCCTTTATAATCTTCTACTTACTAATATACTAAATATTTAGTAAAACCTATAAAAAAGATTAACTAAATAGTACTATTAAAATATAAAAGTTAATTAATTACCTAGATCTAGCCTTTTAGTATACTTTATAAGCTATAATTAACTTCTAAACTTAAGTATATATTTTTAGCTAGTAGTACTATTTAGTAAAGTAATAGTATATTACCTTTTGTCCCTAGTATTTTAATTTATTATATACTTATCTAATTAAGTTAAAGTACTTCTAAAGTAAGTTAATTACTTAGTAAAAGTATAGTTAAGTCTTTATTTTTTACTTAACAAGGAGCTAATTATAAGTAATAAAGCTAGTTACTTTTTACTTAAAGCTTCTAAATCTAGTAATTAGTACTCTAGGAAAGTATTTAAGTATAAAAAGACGATATATAATTTACTTAGATATTACTAACTAGTCCTTATTAAAGGTAAGTAGATTTACTAAGATCTTAATATTATTATTTTAATCTAAAAGATTATTACTATAACTATATACTATAAGAAAAAAGTTCTTAGCTACTTAAGTATATAAAACCTTAGTATTAATAAAGTCCTTAATATTTTCTTTATTTTCTACCTTATATAGATCTAAAGACTCTAGGGGTTTCTATAATAGGCTATTTACTATAGTGTTTTTTTATTAATATACTTAATCTTAAAGTTAAAAAGTTAAATTTATATAAGCTAGTATATTATTATTACTAATAGTAAGTTATTTACTACTGTATTAATCTATATAATAAAGACCTATATATTTATTTTTAGTAAAAACTTAATTCTAAAGAAGTAATTATAAAGCTACTTTAGACTTATTAGGACTCCTTATATCTCTAGCTTTTCTAAATTATACTTTAGCTCTAGTATTTACTAGATTTTACTTTTAAAGTAAGTAATAGCCTACTATTTATTTATAATTTATTTAAGTATAGCTTTTTATTCTTTAATACTAGTGTCTATAGTTAGAATAATTTAGCCTATATTAGGCCTATAGTTAATACTAACTAAGGCTAAAGTAAAAATAATTACTTTTTTAAGGGTACTTATTATTTATACTTACTTATTACTATAATTAAATAACTTATTCTTAAATAAAAAAAATATAGTAGTACTACTATAGTTATAAAGTACTTTACTTAGTATTAATAAAAGGTAAAAATCTTTAAGAAGAATTAAACCTTTATAATATTATTATACTTCTCTTATTTAAAGATCTTAACTACTTTTACTTAATTAGGCTATAATTTATTAGTACTATAAGTATATTTAATAATTACTACTAATAGCTAGTACTACTATAACTTAGCTCTTAAAATTATATAGTCTATAAGCTTAATATTTACTAGTACTTAATTAATATTATATAAGTACTTATAAATAAACCTCTAGATCTTTAGATAGCTAAGTAGTTCTTTATTATTATATCTTAATTAAAAGCCTTTAATAGTAATATTATTAAGAAAAGTATTATAATACTCTAGAATTAGGTTATAGAGGATTTAAGTTATAATTTAGTAAAATTAGGTAACTATAAAGGAATAGGCCTTACTAGTGTAAGTATAGTTTAGCTACTAGTAAATCTTAGCCTTTAGTGTCCTATTATATAAGGCCTACCTATTAGGTAAATAAATATAATAGTAAGCACTACTAATTAAGCTATTTAGCTAGATAGTTAAAAGGTATATAATAATAAGTCCTTTACTTGTTGTCTAGTAGTACTTATAAAGGTAAGCAATAGGCACCTAGCCTATGCTAATTAACTAGGTATAGCCTATAATATATACCCTCCTCTTGGCCCCCTGTAGGGCCCCTAGGCTTATAAGCTATATACCCCTAGGCAGCTACTGCTGCCTATAAGCTAGAAAGCCTCTGCCTTAATATAGACTTAAACTCTCTAGACTAGTAGTATTAACTTGTTGTATATAAAGAAATAGGCCTTACTAGTGTAGGCGTAGTTTAGCTACTAGTAAATCTTAGCTTTTAGTGTCCTATTATATAAGACCTACCTATTAGGTAGGTAGATATAATAGTAAGTACTACTAATCAAGCTATCTAGCTAAATAGTTAAAAGGTATATAATAATAAGTCCTTTACTTATTATCTAGTAGTACTTATAAAGGTAAGTAATAGGCACTTAGCCTAAACTAATTAACTAAGTATAGCCTATAATAGTAACTAAGTTTATAAGACCTATAAGAAGTATATAATACTAGAAAAGGCTAAGTAGTATTAAGAATATTATTAAATTATAGCTTTTTTTTACTAAAGAAATCTAATTATAATCTAAAAAAAAGTTAAAGAAAAATATAAGCTTTTACTTTATAAAGTCCTTAGAAAAGTTATTTACTAATAAAGGTTACTAAGTATCCTTAAGTATTACTTTATTAAACTTAGTTACTAAGTTAATTAAGTATAGTCTACTGTTTTTCTTTATAACTAAGAACTATAAATTCTAGTAAATAGTATAACTTTCCTTAATAATCTCTTATATAATTTACTATTTAATTACTTTAAAGGCCTTTAGAAGTAGTACTTTAGAGATTAGTATTTCTTTTATTTACTATACTTTATAAGGGATTATTTAGATTTCTTATAGTAAAGCTATTATTAGATTAACCTAGCTATACTCTAAGAAATCCTAAGTAAGACCTTTTTCTTTATTAATTAGAATTTACTTAAATAAGTCTTACTTTATAAGTAAAAAGTATTTATAATCTTTAATAATTATCTTTTATTAGTCTTTAGTAAGTCTTTATCTTAAATTAATATTAAAAAACTTTAATATAATTAAGTTCTTAAATAGCCTTAATTAGTTTTAAAGCTTTTTTTTAACTTTCTTAAGCTTTTTAAGCTTCTAATATAGGTCTTTATTAAGTACTAAACTATTAAAAAAAGTATTATTAATAAGCTAAACCTTTTAATTTTTATACTTATATATTATATTAATCTTTACTATATATTAGATCTACTTAATTACTTTAACTATTATCTTAAACTAATATATAACTTTCTTTTAGTATTTACTAACTTATTACTAAAAGTACTAATCTTTTTATCTAAATATTAATTATATTTCTAGATTATAATAAGAATCCTTATAGGCTTAGAATATACTAAATTTACTTAGCCTTATTTAGGTTACTATAAAGATTTAGTAAATCTAAGTAGCTTAAGGCTTAATTATATTTTATATAACTTCTATTAGGAGTTCTTTAGCTTTATTATTATCTATAATAGCTACTAGATACTTACTATCTTCTAATTTAAGTTCTAGGTATTTAATCTAGGTTTTAGTAGTAGTCCTAAGGCTACTACTAGATCTTAGTTTTTTAACTTAAAGACCTCTATAATATACTAATCTAGTTAAAGTAAAATATTTATAACTTCTAAAAAGCTATTAGTCTTTATTACTTTTACTAGAATTTATAAAAGTATATCTTTTTATTATAATATTGACTATTATAGATAAATATTAGAGTTATTAGGTTAACCTTAATAACTTATTGCTAGTAAATCCTTAGATATTTAGCTATAGAATTCTCTAGGGATTTATAGGCATTAAGTTAGTTATTTAACTAACTAACCTATAATAATTATCCTTCTTTTTTTTTATATAATAAAGAACTATAGTTACCCTTATTATTTATTAATTACTACTAATATATATAATTAACTATATTAACTTATCCCTTAGTATTATTAACACTAATTAGTAGTTAACTTTACTATTAACTATATAGGTTAACTTTACTATTTAAACTATAAATTAGTAAGGACTATAAGAAGAAGTAATTATTACTAGTTAATTATTTATAAGCCTAGAGTAGGTAAATACTAAAAAACGCCTCTATAAATACCCTTACTATAATAGTTTATACTAATTACCTATTATAATAAGTTAATTAATAGGTCTATAACTAGTCCCCTTAACTAGTAAAAGCCTTGTTAGTTTATGTCTATTATATAAGCTTTATTACCTTTAGAAAAGCACTCTTAACTATAAAAAACCTCTTACTTTATATACCTATAGCTAACTAGTAATTATTTACTATATCTTATTTATTATAAGCTCTTTAGCTTACTAACTTCTTTTTTTTATATATATACTTCTTTTACTAACTAATAGTGTTAATAAGTTACTAATATAATAGCCTATTATTTCCTCTTCTTTTACTAACTAATAGCGTTAATAAGTAGCTAATATAATAGCTTATTGTTTTTCCCTTAAGTTATTTACTTATAAAAGTATATTTTTCTCTAGCTATTTATACTACTAGTAGTAATCTTTCTAATAAATATATATACTTTCTAGTCTACTAAAAGAAACGCCTATATTTAAGAGGTTATTAGGCTAATAGAGGGTAATAGTAAATAATACTACGCCTATAAGTAAAAGACCTAAGCTAAAATAAGTAAATATAATAAGCTTATAAGTAAGTAAGGCTTATAGGTTACTATACCTTTACTTATAAAGTAATAAGAAGAAGTTTATAGTAAGTATAATATACTACTTAACGTAAGGCAGTAAGTAGTAGTAATTAATAATATATTTACTATACTTATTAACCTTATATAGTATATTCTCCTATAGTAATAAAGAAAAGACTATATTAAGAAGTTACTAACTAACCTTATAAGTAAGTAATAAGCTCTTGTGCTTAACACTATTACTATATTTTATATTAGTAGTTATAAGTACTATAACTATATTAGTAGTAAATTACTTTACTATATCTATAAGGATTTTAGTAAATAGTCTATAAATAACTTTAAGGTAATTAACTAGAAGGTCTTAATAAGCCTATATAACTTCTTTATTAATTATAGTGTATAAGTTAACTATAGTAAACTCTTATTAATTACTTAATGTATATTTAATACCCTTTAATAAAAAAAAACACCTACTAGACTAATAAGATAATTACTATTATTAAAAGATTATTATATAACTTTAAACTATACTTTAAAGACCTTAACTTTATTAAGAATATTTAAGGTTATAATATAATCCTATATA
>NW_026850827.1:0-23517 GCF_030913465.1 Colletotrichum navitas
CTTTTTTACTATTCTTATAACTATAAAATTAAACTTAAAGAAGATAAAAAAGATAAGTTTACTTATTACTTTTTATATAAGTAGTTACTATTAGAACTATAGGCTACCTAGAAATACTTACTAAAGAATCTCTAAAAAGGCTTTATATTCTCTAAGAATACTCCTTAGGCCTCTCTTATATTATTTATATATAAAGCTAATAAAAGTTTATAATTCTATATTAATTTTTAAAAGCTAAATATAATTACTAAGAAAAACTAATACTATATACTACTTATTAATAAGACCTTAAACTAAATTAGTAAAGTAAAGATCTTTACTAAGCTAAATATTTAATAAGTATTCTATAGAATTAAAGTATACTTTAACTCTAAGGACCTAATAACCTTTTATACTTATTATAAAGCCTATAAGTATAAATTATTACCTTTTAGACTCTATAATAAACTAGCTACTTACTAATACTATATAAATAATATCTTTATAAAATACCTAGATAATTTTTATACTATATACCTTAATAATATTCTAATTCTTTCTAAGGATTCCCTTAAACACTAAGAGTATATTAAAAAAGTACTTAGTTAACTTTAAGAGGCTAGCCTATAGGCTAATATTAAGAAGTATAAATTTAAAGTAATAACTACTAAATACTTAGGATTTATACTAAGTACTAATAGTATTTAACTTAACCTTAAAAAGATTACTATAGTAAAAAACTAAGAAGTACTTACTATAGTAAAAGGAGTATAATTCTTCTTAAGATTCTATAACTTCTACTAAAGGTTTATAGCTAACTATAAATAAGTTATATATTTTCTTAATTACTTAACTACTAAAGACTATACTTACTAATAGACTATAAATTATAAATAAGCTTCTAAATTACTAAAGTAAGCCTTAACTAATACCCTTATACTTTAATATTTTTAACTAAAGCTACCTACTTACTTAGAGATAAACACCTTAGACTTTATTTATACTAAAGTAATACTTTAGTACTAAAAGGATAAGACTTAGTACTTTATAGCCTTTTATTTAAAGATAATAATAAAAGCTAAAGTTAACTATATAATCTATAATAAGAAACTACTAGTAGTAATTTTAGCCTTTAAAGAATAGTACTTAAAGCTAGTAAGCTATTACTAAAGATTTAAGGTTATTACTAACTACTAACTACTCTTATACTTTATAATAAAAAAGCTACTAAATAGTTACTAAGCCTACTAAGCTAGTACTATAGTAAACTTTAACTTTATTATTTAGTATTACCTAAAAAAAGAAAATATACTAATAAATACTTTATTAAAAAAAAAGAAGATCTAGTAACTTAAAAGTTACTAAAAAAAGTAAACTATACCTAGGTATTACTTTTACTTATACTATTTTCCCCTAAGATTACTAAGAAGCTAAAGTAGCTACTATAAAATATAGTATTAACGCCTATAAGAACTACCCTAGTAAAGATTATAGTTAATACCTTAACCTTAGAAGATAACCTCTAGAGATACTTACTAGTAAAATAAATTCTTTAGTTAAACTATAACCTTACTACCTTATTACTAAAAGCTATTTATAAGCTTATAAGTAAAAAATAAAAATACTAAAAACTTTAAAATAACTTATTAATAATAAACTATAAATTAGTAGTACCTTTAGAAAAAAACCTATATATTTATATAATTTAAGAGGCTTATAACTAAAAACTACTTATTTACCTTAGCTATAATAAGATAATAAAAATTCTTAAGGAATACTACTATTAGCCTAGCTTTTTAGTTAATATAAAAAGATATATCTAAAACTACTATATATACTACTATAGCTAAAAGCTATAAGATAGACCCCCTAGAGAACTTTATCTTTTACTTATTTTATACTACTCTTAGTAGTATATTACTACTAACTTTATATCTTATCTAAAAAATAACAAAGGCTATAATAACCTTTAAGTAGTAGTTAACTACCTAAGTACATAAGCTATATTTATCTTTTACTTTAAGATAACTACTATAAAGAATATAGTATATATATTTTATAAAAAAGTTCTTTTAATTTTTAGTCTACCTAAAACTATTACTTTAGACTAAGGTCCTTAATTTATATTAGACTTTTAAAATAAGCTTTACTATATCTATAGTATTAAAATAAAGCTATTTACTATAGACTACCCTTAGACTAATAAATAAACTAAGGTCTTAAACTAATATATTATATAATAACTTTACTCTCTTATTAATTACTACTAGAATAACTAAAGTAATATAGTTTTAGTAGTAGACTTTACTTATATAGCCTTTCTTAGTAAGACTACTAGTTTATTCTCTTATAAAGTTAAATTTAGAAGACTTCTAAGGTTAAGTTTTAATTAAGATAACTATACCTAGAAGTATAATAGTACTAAGAAAAAACTTAATAAAACTAATACCTAGTACTAGGCCTAGAAGATTTATAAGTACTAGTAAATAACTAAAGAGAATATAGAAATTACTTAAGAATAGTACTATTATTATACTAACTAGTATAAATAACCTAATAACTTTTAAGTTAGTAATAAAGCTTTTATTAATATAACCTACTAGAAATATAATAACCTTAATAAGCTTTAGAACCTATAGGTAGGTCTTTAGCCTATTATAGTAACTAGATTAAGAAGAACCTAGAAAGTCTAGTTACCTAAAGGTATTAAGGCCTATCTAGTATTTTACCTAAGTAAGCTTAAAAAAGCCTCTAATAACCTTCTCCTTAGATAATAATAAGAACTACTTTCTTTTATAATATTTAACTCTAATAATAAACCTAAGTATAAAGTATTATAAGTACTAAAGTCTAAGATAAACTATAAAAGACTTTAGTACTAGGTTAATTAGTTAAGTTATAATAAAGACCTAACTTAGTATAATACTAAAGGCTTTTACTATTTACTAGTAGTACTATAGAGATTTTATAAAAAACACTTAATAGCTATTAGACCCTTAGTTAACTTACCTTAATAGTTATAGGCTATAGTAAAAAACACTAAAGTACTTTTTTACCTTAATAATAATAAAGCTATTTAATAGACTATTAACTTACTACTACCTTATAAGCTAACTAATACTTTTTAAGCCTTAATTTTACTTTACTAGCTTTTACTTTAAAAAAATATTTCCTAAAAAAGAAATTTATATAAAAAAACAAAAAAATTAACTTATAAAAACAAGGTTATTTCTAAGGCTAATTAATAGATTTTAATATTATAAATAATATTACTAGTAAAAGAGAAAATAATATTATAAGGTAACTAGGACTATAGGCTATAATAGTTATACTAGGTGTAGCTAATAAGCTATAAAGACTACTAAGGCTAAATATAGACTACTAGAGGTTATATAACTAGGAAAAGGTTTATAGAGAGATTTAAAGGCAAGGCTATAAAAGAAGGCCTTACTATAGTTTTCTTTTCTTCTTTATCTTAGAATCTTTATTCTAGGTAATATAGTTATAAGTTATTTAACCTTAGTTATTACTACTATAATATATATAGAAATATACTATTAGTTATATCTACACTTTTATTTATTTAGTAAAATTTACTTTTTTTATAATTACTTTATTAATTTATACTTTTATTTTAATATCTTTATAGATTAGGTATAAGAATTATAAGATCTATTTATTAATATATATTCTATTATTATTAGATATTATTATAGTATAAGTAGTTTTCTTATATTTTACTATTCTTTTTTTTCCTTTATTAGGTAGCCTAGATGCTTTACCTTTTCTTAATAGTGCCTAGAGGTAAATCTACTTCTTTAGTATAGTTATTTTATACTAAAGTATAAATAGGCTCTTTTATATAGTTATAATAAATTTATAGTTAATAGAAATATAACTATAATATAGTATTACTATTTAGTAAAGTATTTACTTAATAAATAGTAGAATTAGTAAGAAATATAGTAGTTATATATTCTCTTATAGCCTAATTTATAAGAATAAGATAGACCTTAAAAGCCTTCCTTAAAGTAGTAAGAATATACTAAGATTTATTAAGTGTATATATTTTTTATTTATTTTTAACCTCTCTTTTTACTTTATATTTCTCTTTTTTAATTATAAGTATATAAAATAGATTATTTAACTTATAAGATAATTTATAGATCTAAAATATACTAATATAAATAATTAATAGTAGTCTTACTAAGCTAATAAGTAAAGTAAAAGAATTAGTTAAATAAAGCTAATAAATATTCTACCTAAGATATTAATAAAAAGAAAAAGTATTTTTAAGAATTAACTTATAAAAGGTTATATAGTATAATAATAGTAGCTATATATAGATAATATCTTATAGCTATAGTATATACTAAATAAAGGACTAAAAGTTATCTAATTTATTAGTTTAAATAATTAGTATATACTTTTATTATTATAATATTAACTTTTTTATTTTTTTAAAAAGTCTATAAAGGACTATAACACTTATTAAATTATTTATAGTAGTTAATTTATAGACGTAATTTACTATAGTTAACCCTTTAATACCTTTAGATAAAAGTAAAGGATCTTTATTATCTAAAGGTAAAAATATAAATATCTTTAGTAAGGCTAGCTTTAGTAATATATAACTATATGCTTTTCTTAAGAAAGATAATAATATAGAAATAATAATAAGTATACTACTATTATAAGGACCTTTTTTATAACTTTAATAGACTTTTTAAAGTAATCTATAACTATATAAGACTATTTATAGATAGCTTAACTTTTTAGTAAGTAACTAATAATTGTTTAAATAACCTTTTTTTTTAGTAAAAGTACTTAAATTTAAAGGTAATAATATTTTAGACTTCCTAGAGGAGTTTAATAACCTTTTAGCCCTTATATATAAGAAGTTATTTAAGAGGATTTAAGAGGTTAATATATACTTTATCTTTAACTATTTAAAGGTAATATAGTTAATTAATTAGGACTAGACTTCTTAAATAACTATAAAAGATAGATTAATAAAGGTCTTTAGATTAGTAGACCTAAAGATCCTTTAGAATCTTAATAGAGAATTCTAAAACCTTATAAATAGTCTTTATATTATAGATACTAATCTTAGTAAAATAACTACTTTTATTTTAACTATTTAAATACTTTAATATAAAGCTAAGGCCTATAGAAATATAAAGCTTACTAATATAAAGCTTACATAAATTATTTTTTATTATTTTTTTATAAAAAGTAATAAAAGCTATAGCTAAGTACTTAAGCTATAAAGTTATAAATATACTATTAAAGCTATATATTAGTATAATAGGTAGTCTACTAATAACAGTAAAGCCTTTTGGCTAGTTAAAGTAATAGATCTTTAATTAATTATCTACTATTGCCTAAAGAGTAAAAGGAATCTAGAAGAGGGGGTCTAGCTAGATAGGCGATATATATAGGGGCTGTAACTGGCGTCCTGGTTGTTCTAGTTCCGGATATCCTAGCAGGATATCTGCCTAGATCTACCTAGATATTAAGGATACTAATTGTTCTAACACTAGTAACTTTCTCTTGTAAACCAGACCTCTGCCTATATATCTATCTAACTATCTATCTAACTATCTAATAATCTAACTATCTAATAGCCCTTTATCTAACTATCTAATTACCCTTTATCTAACTGCCTAATAGTCTAACAGTGTGTTAATAAGTAGGGCCAGGTCAGCTAAGTAGAAATAGGGGTAGATGTATAATTTTCTTGCTAGTTTTCTTAGTGTATAAATTAAGGGGTTTTTTATAGTCAAGAGTGCTCCTCTAAAGGCAACAGAGCTTACATGGTTATAGACGTAAATTAACAGGGTTTCTACTAGTCAAGGGGACCAGTTGCAGATCCATTAATCAACCCATTAATAGGCAATTAGCGCAATATCATAGTAAAGGTATTTACAGAGGCGTTTTTTAGTCCTTGCCTACTCTAGGCGTACAAATAGTTAACTAGCAATAGTTACCTCTTCTATAAGTAACCTTACTAATCTATAGTAAATTCTACTATAATAGCCGGCTAGACTATTATAGTAGAACTAAACACTAATTAGTGTTAGTATAACAGGTAGTCTACTAATAACAGCAAAGCCTTTTAGCTAGTTAGAGTAATAGATCTTTAATTAATTATCTACTATTGCCTAAAGAGTAGAAGGAATCTAGAAGAGGGGGTCTGGCCAGATAGGCAATATATATAGAGGCTGTAACTGGCGTCCTAGTTGTTCTAGTTCTAGATATCCTGGTAGGATATCTGCCTAGATCTGCCTAGATATTAAGGATACTAATTATTCTAACACTATAGTTTAATATTAAGAATACTTTAGTTATTTAGTTAAGAAGGTAGTTAGCTTTATAATAGCTATTAAGTAACTTAAAGACTAATATTATTATACTATAATTAAAGTCTAATAGTAAAGTCTTAATAGTTAATATTATAGTAGTAATAACTAAGGTTAAATAACTTATAACTATATTACCTAGAACAAAGATTCTAAGATAAAGAAAAAAAGAAAACTATAGTAAGGCCTTTTTCTATAGCCTTGCCTTTAAATCCTCTATAAACCTTTTCTTAGTTATATAACCTCTAGTAGTCTATACTTAGCCCTAGTAGTCTCTATAGCTTATTAGCTATAACTAGTATAGTTATTATAGCCTATAGTCCTAGTTACCTTATAATATTACCTTTTTTTTTACTAGTAATATTATTTATAATATTAGAATTTATTAGTTAGCCTTAGAAATTAACTTTTTTTTTATAAGTTAATTTTTTTAAGTCTTTATAGTTATCTTTATTTTTAAGAAATACTTTTTTAAGATAAAAACTAGTAAAGTAAAGTTAAGGCCTAAAAAGTATTAGTTAGCCTATAGGGTAGTAGTAAATTAATAGTCTATTAGGTAGCTTTATTATTATTAAAGTTAAGAAGTACTTTAGTGTCCTCTACTATAGCTTATAACTATTAAGGTAAGTTAACTAAAGGTCTAGTAGCTATTAGGTATTCTTTATAGAATCTCTATAGTACTACTAAAGAATAATAAAAGTCTTTAGTATTATACTAAGTTAGGTCTTTATTATAACCTAACTAATTAACCTAGTACTAAAGTCTTTTATAGTTTATTTTAGACTTTAGTACTTATAATACTTTATACTTAGGCTTATTACTAAAGTTAAATATTATAAAGAGAAGTAGTTCTTTATTATAGTTAGTAATCTAATAGTAAGGTTTTTACTAAGAATAAGCTAGAGTTAATACTTAGTTAATAGTAGTATAGGCTTCCTAGTCTATTAATTACTTAGTAATTAGTTAGGTAATTAATAGTTATAAAAGTAGCTTATATAGCTTTTATTAATTAAATTACTAAGGTTAAATACTAAAAGTTATTTAAATAAATTATATTATAAGAAGTTAATTACTAAAAAGCTATAAAAGTCTATCCTTAAGTATATCTAAGTCTATCTTATATATAAGTCCTAATTCTATTAGTATACCTAGGACTAATATCTAAATATTAGTCTTTTACTATAGACTACCTTAGTATTATTAGTCTTTTACCTAGGATTACTTATTATTTATTAGTCTTTTTTATTATTATATAACTTACACTATAGTTCTTTTTATTCTAAGAAGTTATCTTATTTTAACTTATTATTAGTCTTATATAAATACTATACTACTTACTAGTTATCTAGTAAAATAATATTGTCTATACCTTATTAGGTTATAATATTAGGTCTCTCCTCTTAAAGGTTTTACCCTTAAGACCTATATAAGTAGGTTACTTCTCTTAGGTTAAAGAGTTATTTATTTTACTTCTTTATTTACTATAAGACTAATACTATATTAAGTTATATAAGAAAATCAAAAAAGTTAAAATCTTAAAAGATAAAGATAAAAGATTATAAGTGCTTAGCTCTTCTAGAATTTATTAAAGCTTGTTTAATTTTAGCTAATATACCTTGTACTTATTATTACTATATAAAGGCTCCTTGTTAATTTAGCAAGGGTTCTACTTATTATTAAACCTATATTAAGGTAAAGAAGCCTTATAATAAGGTTTTAGTAGCTTTAATATATAAGTCTTTTATTACTATAATTCCTTTATTATTATTAATGTTTTTATAGTATAAAAGTTAAATATATAATAGAAAAAGTAAGATAAAAAAGAGAAAAAGACTAGTAAGAAGCTATTAAAGCTTTATAAGGAGCTTACTTGTCTATAGTCCTTAATAGTAACTACTACTAGTTATTTATCTTATATTTAAAAAACTTAGAAACTTATTTAATAATAATAGGCTAAGATATTCTACTAAGAAATATAGGAGTTAGACAAGTCTAATACTTTAAAGTTAATATTAAATACTTATAAGAAAAGAATAGTTAAGGAATTATAGTTTATATAGGTTCTTAATAATGTAGACTAGTCTTTATTTAGGCTTAAGGATAAGTTTACTAACGTAGGTCCTTTAGTATTAAGTCCTTCTAGTGCTTATAAAAGTCCTAAAGTAGTTACCAAAAGTACTAAAGGTTTTTAACTAGTTCTTATAAGTTACTTTTATATCTATAGCCTTTCTATTTTACTAAGTATTATTATTTATTATTTTTATAGTGTTTATTAATAATATATTTAACTTTATACTTTAGTTTATTTAGTTCTATAATAATATAGTTATTAGTATTTAATCCTTATAGTACTAGTTTAAGTAGTATAATATAAAAGACTAGGTATATTTTTATTATTTCTAGTAAGTTAAGTTTATAGTTAACTAGTAAGATTTTCTTAAGGATTTTAAAAGGTCTAAGTTTTTTGTAATCAAGTTTATTACTTAGTTACTTAGTTTTAATATTTTAGTAAATAAGATATATACTATCTTTCTCTTTAAAGGTTAGTCTCTTAATCTTCTTTTAATTAGTGTACTTTATTATTTATTATCTAATAAATTTAAGGTCCCTTAAGGCTAATTCTTAAAGTTCTTAGATCTTATTAAAGTTAGCTATAGCTTTTAGTGCCTATAGTCCTTATTATAGTTCTCTATATACTATTAGTTAAAATCTATAGTTTAAGTAGAATTATAAGGGGTTAGTACTACCTTCTAATAGGCGTATAGTAACTTAATATAATTAATCTAGACTAAGGAAGAAAGGCTATTTATAGTAGTATATATCTTATATATATAAGGTTAAATAAGGGCACTAAGTAAGCGTTAACTAAATATACCTACTTTATTAGCCTTGTGTATTAAAGTAGGCAAAGCTTTACTACACTTACTATAGCTTTAGCCTATAATATATACCTCCTCCCCCCCCTAGCGCCTAAGAAAATAAAGCCTCTAGGCTTTACTAGCCTTTTTACTTTATATAACCTTTAAAATTAAACCTATAGTTATTACTTACTATAATTTAGTTATTAGTTTTCTTTTTTTCTTTTTCTTCTTTAGGCTTCTTTATTAGTATTATAAGTATTTTTTTTACTACTATATATTACTATTATAAAGTAATTATTTTATTAATATAGTCTTTATTAATTAAAGATAATTAAAAATAAAAAATACTAGTAAGTTACTCTTATAAGTATATATATATATATATATATATATAGACCTATTATATAGAATATTACTAACTAACACTGCTTTCTAGAACAACGTTACTTATTAATCTAACCCTTGCTTCTAAATATAGATACTTATAGTAAAATCTACTAAGTAAGGTAATATTTAAAGAATATAGATTATAGCACTATAGATAAAAGAAATAAGCTACTTTTAACTTTATAAATTACCCCTTAAATATACTACTTAATAATAGTTATAAGCCTAGCTTTAACTTAATTTATAAGTAATAATAACTTCTATTATTATAAAGTAGTATATAGTTAGAAATATCTTTCTTAAAACTAATACTCTTTTTTAACTTTATCTTATACCTATAATACCTTTAGAAGTAATAGTAAGTCTACTAACTAATATCTACCTTTATAGCCTTTTAACTATATATAAAGATTAGTTCCCTTAGTATATAAAGCTTTACTTTTATACTACTTAACGTAAAGTCTAGTAATTTATTAATCTAGATAGTAAAGAGGAGCTCCCTAAGCACCTAGGAGTACTTATACTAATTAAATATATTATAAAGTAAAACACACTAAAGGTAATATAAAGTTAACTTTATAAACTAAAATAACCTCTTAGTTAACTAGTAAATAAGGTAGTAAGGCTAAAAGCTTATTTAGCTAGTAGTATTAACTATTAATAATAAAGTAATAAAGTAAAAATAGATTATTACTATAAGTAATTTATTTTTTACTAAGCTAAGAATAGATAAATAGTAAAAAGTAAATAACCTATTATTAAGCTAGGTTAATACTATAGTTATAAAGGAGATTATAAAAAGTATATAGCTATAATTACTAAATAATAATATAGACTTTACTTTTTATATAACTATTTTAAAAATTAAATAATAATATACTCCTTTTTATAATATAGTAAGTAATATAGTCTATAATAATTATAATAAGACACTTATATATACCTTATTAATAAATAACTTATTTACTTAGCTTAGAGAATAGTGTACTACCTTAATAAAGGCTAAAGTATATAGTATCTCTAAGCTCTAAGGCACTTTCTTAATTAAGACCTTCTTATGTACTATTAAGTAGTAAATTACTTCCTCCTAGGTAAGTAGTAAGCTAAATAACCTTATAAAGACTAAATAATATAAAGGATAATAAATAACCTTAAAAAAATATAGTAAGTTACTAAGTAATTTACTATAAATAATACCTATAAAATCTTATAAAGTAATAAAAGTATATAGAACTTTTATAAAAAAAAGTAAACTATAAGATAAAAAGTAGTACTTTAAATACTTTTATAAAAGGTTTAACTACTTATAAAAACTTATTAACTATAAGTATATTAAGTATATACTTTTTAGTAAGTTAAAGATTATTTAAGCTAACTTAAGTAAATAAGTAGTAAAGGCTATTATTATAGAGCTTTTAAAGCTAAAGTAGTTAAACCTTAAGGGTAAAGTATAAAAGAAGTAAAAAAAAGGGGATTTAACTTCTTTTTACTTATAAGGTAACCTTATTATAGTTACTATTAACCCTTGCTTATTTAGTAAGACTTTTCCTATACTTTCTTTAACTCTTAGTGTATTCTTAACTTTACTTATTAGCCTATATACTCTTAGTAAAAGTACTATTCTTAATAACTATAAAGGCCTTTATATTATAAATAATAAGTTACTTCTTAAGCCTAGCTTTTATAAAATAAATATAGATAATTATTATATTAAATTAGGTATAATGTTTTACTTTATAAAGAAATATAGTATATATATTATAAAGAACCTTCTTAATAGCGTAAAAGGGCTAAGTATAGAGGATCTTAGGCTAAAAAACATAGCCTTTATTCTTAGATTTTATATTTATATTACCTTAGAAGGTCTAATTAAGAAAATAAAGGTATAGTATTAAGGATATAACTATACTTTTTACTTTAGAATACCTAAAAAGAATATAACTATAAAGAAGCTAGTATATAAAGGTAACCTTGTTTTTCTTAAATATAAACCTCTTTTTTTTTACCTTAGGCTATTATATAGCCTTATTCTTTATAGCTTTACTTTACTAGTAAATATATAGGTATTTATAACCTTATTTTACTTATTAATAAAAGTACTAGTAGACTATAATAATAATACCTACTTTTATTACAGTAGTAATAACTAAGGTTAAATAACTTATAACTATATTACCTAGAATAAAGATTCTAAGATAAAGAGGAAAGAAAAACTATAGTAAGGCCTTCCTCTATAGCCTTGCCTTTAAATCCCTCTATAAACCTTTTCTTAGTTATATAACCTCTAGTAGTCTATACTTAGCCCTAGTAGTCTCTATAGCTTATTAGCTACACTTAGTATAGCTATTATAGCCTATAGTCTTAGTTACCTTATAATATTACTTCTTTTTTTACTAGTAATATTATTTATAATATTAAAATTTATTAACTAGCCCTAAAAATAAACCTTTTCTTTTATAAGTTAATTTTTTTATTTTCTTATATAAATCTTTTTTTTAGGAAATATTTTTTTAAGGTAAAAGCTAGTAAAGTAAGGTTAAGGCCTAAAAAGTATTAGTTAGTTTATAAAGTAGTAGTAAGTTAATAGTTTATTAGGTAGCTTTATTATTATTAAAGTAAAAGAGTACTTTAGTATCCTTTACTATAGCTTATAACTATTAAAGTAGGTTAACTAAGGGTCTAGTAGCTATTAGGTATTCCTTATAAAACCTTTATAGTACTACTAGTAAATAATAAAAGCCTTTAGTGTTATACTAAGTTAGATCTTTATTATAACCTAACTAATTAACCTAGTACTAAAGTCTTCTATAGTTTATCTTAGACTTTAGTACTTATAATACTTTATACTTTAGTTTATTATTAAAGTTAAATATTATAAGGGGGGGTAGTTCTTATTATTATCTAGAGAAAAGGTTATTAAAGGCTTTTCTAAGCTTACTTAGGTAAAACACTAGATAAGCCTTAATACCTTTAGGTAACTAGACTTTCTAGGTTCCTTTTAATCTAGCTACTATAATAGGCTAAAGACCTACCTATAGGTTCTAAAGCTTATTAAGGTTATTATATTTCTAGTAAGTTATATTAATAAAAACCTTATTACTAACTTAAAGGTTATTAGGTTATCTATACTAATTAGTATAATAATAGTGTTATTCTTAAGTAATTTTTATATTTCTTTTAGCTATTTACTAGTACTTATAGATCTTCTAGGCCTAGTATTAGGCGTTAGTTTTATTAAATTTTTCCTTAGTGCTATTATACTTCTAGGTATAGTTATCTTAATTAAAACTTAACCTTAGGGGTCTCTTAAATTTAACTTTATAAAAGGATAAACTAGTAGTTTTACTAAAAAGGGCTATATAAGTAAAGTCTACTACTAGAACTATATTACTTTAGTTATTCTAGTAGTAATTAATAAAGAGGTAAAGTTATTATATAATATATTAGTCTAGAGCCTTAGTTTATTTATTAGTCTAAAGGTAGTCTATAGTAAATAGCTTTATTTTAATACTATAGATATAGTAAAGCTTATTTTATAAATCTAATATAAATTAAGGACTTTAGTCTAAGGTAATAGTTTTAGGTAGACTAAAAATTAAAAGGACTTTCTTATAGAATATATATACTATATTCTTTATAGTAGTTATCTTAAAGTAAAAAATAAATATAGCTTATTTACTTAAGTAGTTAACTATTACTTAAAGGTTATTATAACCTTTTTTATCTTTAGGATAAGATATAAAGTTAGTAGTAATATATTACTAAGGGTAGTATAAGATAAGTAAAAAATAAAGTTCCCTAAGGGGTTTATCTTATAGCTTCTAGCTATAGTAGTATATATAGTAGTTTTAAATATATCTCTCTATATTAGCTAAAGGGCTAGGCTAGTAGTTATATTCCTTAAGGATTTTTATTATCTTATTATAGCTAAGGTAAATAAGTAGTTTTTAGTTATAAGCCTCTTAAATTATATAAATATATAGGTTTTTTTCTAAAGGTACTACTAATTTATAGTTTATTATTAATAAGTTATTTTAGAGTTTTTAGTGTTCTTATTTTTTACTTATAAGCTTATAAGTAGCTTTTAGTAATAAAGTAGTAAGGTTATAGTTTAACTAGAGGATTTATTTTATTAGTAAATATCTCTAGAGATTATTCTCTAGAGTTAAGGTATTAACTATAATCTTTACTAAGGTAGTTCTTATAGGCGTTAGTACTATATTTTATAATAGCTACTTTAGCTCCTTAGTAATCTTAGAGGAAAGTATTATAAGTAGAAGTAATACCTAAGTATAGCTTACTTTTCTTTAGTAACTTTTAGGTTACTAAGTCCTTTTTTTTTTTTAATAAAGTGTTTACTAGTATATTCTTTTTTCTTAGGTAGTACTAAATAATAAAGTTAAAGTCTACTATAGCTTTAGCCTAGTAAGCTTAGTAACTATTTAGTAGCTTTTTTATTATAAAGTATAAAAGTAATTAGTAGTTAGTAATAACCTTAAATCTTTAGTAATAGCTTACTAGCTCTAAGTATTATTCTTTAAGGGCTAAAATTACTACTAGTAGTTCTTTATTATAGATTATATAGTTAACTTTAGCTTTTATTATTATCTTTAAATAGAAGGCTATAAAGTACTAAGTCTTATCCTCTTAGTACTAAAGTATTACTTTAGTATAAATAAAGTCTAAGGTATTTATCTTTAAGTAAGTAAATAGCTTTAGTTAAAAATATTAGAGTATAAAGGTATTAGTTAAGGCCTACTTTAGTAATTTAGAAGCTTCTTTATAATTTATAGTCTATTAGTAAGTATAGTCTTTAGTAGTTAAGTAGTTAAAAAAATATATAACTTATCTATAGTTAGTTATAAACCTTTAGTAAAAGTTATAAAATCCTAAGAAAAATTATACTTTTTTTACTATAGTAGATACTTCTTAGTTTCTTACTATAGTAATCTTTTTAAGGTTAAGTTAAATACTATTAGTACTTAGTATAAATCCTAAGTATTTAGTAGTTATTACTTTAAATTTATACTTCTTAATATTAGCCTATAGGCTAGCCTCTTAAAGTTAACTAAGTACTTTTTTAATATACTTTTAGTATTTAAAGAAGTCCTTAAAGAAAATTAAAATATTATTAAGGTATATAGTATAAAAATTATCTAGGTATTCTATAAGGATATTATTTATATAGTATTAGTAAGTAGCTAGTCTATTATAAAGTCTAAAAGGTAATACTTTATACTTATAGGCTTTATAATAAGTATAGAAGGTTATTAAGTCCTTAGAGTCTAGGTATACTCTAATTCTATTAAATACTTATTAAATATCTAGCTTAGTAAAGATCTTTACTTTACTAATTTAGTTAAAGATCTTATTAATAAGTAGTAAAAGGTACTAGTTTTTCTTAGTAATCTTATTTAGCTTTTAGAAATTAATATAGAATTATAGGCTTTTATTAGCTTTATATATAAATAATATAAGAGAGGCCTAGGGAGTATTCTTAGGGGATATAAAGCCCTTCTAAAGATTCTTTAGTAGGTATTCCTAGGTAGCCTATAGTTCTACTAGTAACTACTTATATAAAAGGTAATAAATAAGCTTATTTTCTTTACCTTCTTTAAGTTTAATTTTATAGTTATAAAAATAGTAAAAAGAGAGTTAGTTACTAGTAGTTTTACTAAAAATATCTTAGTAGGCTACTAGCTTAAAAGGTAACTTTATATTAACTAGGTCTTTTATAACCTACTTATCTTAGTTTAATAAATCTTATTTATTTTTTTTAGCTTCTTTTTTTATATTAATTATCTTATTTAGCTTATAAAGAAAAATAAAGCCTAATATAATATTCTCTCTTTAAAGGTTTATATTAAAAGTAATAGTGTTTATAAAAGTAAAGTAGTTATATTTCTAGAGTATAGCTAGTTATATTAAGTGTCCTTTTTTTCTTTTATAAAGCCTTAGGTACTAGGGGTCTTAGTCTTAAAGTACCTATTTTATTTTATAAAGGCTTTTAGTTATATCTTACTTATAGGAGTATTAAAGGATTAACCTAGGACACTAAGGTAATTACTTAGCTTTTATTTTCTACTAGTATTATTAGTAGTTAACTTTAAAGATAGCTTATTATCTTTTAGCGTTAATCTAGTACTAAATATTAATTTTATTAGGGGTATAAAGGTCTTTTATGTCTTATATAATAGTAAGTAGTAATAATACTTAGGAGGTATTAAGAGACTAAAGAAGACATTAGTTTTTTATATTAGGGTTTACTTTATAGTAAGTAAACTACTAGTGTCTTAGGATTATATTATAGTAGCCTATATTAAGCTATAGAAGAGAGGTTTATATTAAGTAATATTAGTTAATATATATATTAGTTATCTATACTACTTAGATATTATCTAATTATTTACTATTAAATTCTATAGTAGAGATAGGCTTAAGTAGTAGGCTATAGAAGGTATTATAGAATTTTTTAAGTAAGGTAGTTACTTAGGAGTATATAAAAAAGTAACCTCTTGCTCCTATATTAAAAAGAGTATATAGTTAAATTCTATATTTATTAAAGGCTATTATAAGTTTAGTCTTAAGGGGTCTTTTCTTTATAAGGTCCTATAGGTTTATTAATATAATAAATAGTCTATAGTCTTCTTGTACACTATACTTTAGTAAAGAGGTATATTTTACTAGGGTATTTAGTTTTTTACTAGCTTATTAAGATCTTCTTTAATAGTCTCTTTAACACTAACCTTATTTATAGTAGCCTTCTAGTAGTAAAGGTAGTTATAGATAGTATAGTTAGTACTACTATAGCTAAAATAAGTATTAAATTTTACTAGGCGTTAGTAAAAGGCTATAAGTATTTAGTTATAGTTAAGCTAGTTAATAGTAGTACTAGCCTTTAGAGTATTAGTAGTAGTAAGTATAAAAGTATTACACTAGCTAGGTCTTTTCCTTTTAGTATAAGTAGTAGTAATATAAGTTAATAAAGGTTTTATAGTATAAGTAGCTTTTACTATATACTTAGTATACTACTAGTAATCTATACTAATATTAATATACTACTAAATAATAGTGTTTTAAAAAGTAACTAAAAGCTTTATTAGAATATTAATACTAATAATTATATAACACCTAGTCAGTTAACTATAAATAGTTTATAATTTAAAGTTAAAGGGCATAGACTAGTTATTTAGCCCTTAGTTATATTAAGAGGGGATTATACTTTTAGTTAGCTAAAATAACTTAAGTTATACTTAAGTAGTATATAACTACTTTATATAATAATAGTAGAGTAGACCTATTTAGTTACCTAATAAGAAGTTAATTTACTTTTATATTTTACTAAGTATATATATATATAAAGCCTATTTAATACTAATTAGTAGTTATATAGTAATTATAGATTAGTAAAAGTAAAAAGTTAAGCTATATTATATAAAGAGTTAGTTTATATAGTGTCTAACTATAAAAAGGCTAAAGAACTACTCCTTGTTATAACCCCTTATACTAAGATAAGTTATAATTTATATAAAGATCTAGTTTATATAGTGCCTAACTATAAGAGGGCTAAAGAACTACTCTTTAGAATAACTACTTATACTACTTTCCCCTATATATAATAGAATAAGGAAGACTATACCTTTCTTATATATATATAAAAAGTAAGTAGTATACTACTATAAGTATATTACCTTTATTAACTAGACGTTATATAATTTAAAATAACTACTAATATATTAATATAGAACACCTAGAGCTAGGAGAAAGAACTTACCTAAGAAAAATATATTTTTATATATAAAAATATATTAGAGAGCAGTAGTATTATAATTATAACCTAGAGATCTTAAATATTACCTTAATACTAAACTAAATATTAGGACTTTATTAATAACTTATTTTAAAAAAAGATTATAATATATTTAGTATATAAGATACACTAGATTATCTATATAAATCTAGACTAATACTAACTTAAGGGAATAATTATAATTAACTTTAAGGACTAGACAGCTAACTACTAGAAGTATATATATTATATATACTTTAGAGAGTTTATTAGGTAAATTATAAAAAAAGGAATCTTTATTAATACTAAGATAAAGCCTAAAAATAAGTAAATAGTTAACCTTATATAATAACTCTAAGAGTAATATTAGAAGAAGTCTAGTAGTTATATAATAAATATACTAATAACTACTATTAAAGATCCTTAAGCTACTATATAATAAGACCTAGCTAAAACACTAATAAAGTTAATTAAACTCTAGGATACACTAGTAGCTTAAGGGACTAGAAAGCCTATTATATAAATAACCCTATATAAAGTATAACTTACCTAGGAAGTAGAAAGTTTCCTAAGATCTTAAAGCTAAACTATACTTATACCTTAGAAGAATATCTATAACCTTCTACTAAAATAAATAATTAATAATAGACTATATAAACCTTATATAATCTTTGTCTTTTAAAAAGGCTAAAGAAAAAAGAAAAACTATATAGGAAAACTATATAATATACTTTATAATAAGGCTAAAGTGTTTATTAGTTTCTATTATTATCTCTAGATTATAAAAGACTAATACTATACTATTTTATTAGATATTTTATTTAATTATATAGAGAAGTTTTACCTTTATTATATTAGACTTATATAAAAGTAAAATAAGATATACACTATACTAAATATATACTTTAACACTAGCGTTAACTATAGTCTTTATTAGACTAATTAAACTACTATATCCTTTATATAAGTTAAATAAAAGAACCTAGATAAGACACTAATAGAAGTACTAAAAGTATTACTAGACAAGTTACCTCTTATATAATAAGCACTTAGTTTAAGTTTCTAAGGGGAAATTATACTTTATATATAAGTTACCTAGGCTTACTAAGGTATTCTAGAGCTAGAAACTACTCTTAGTAATCTTAAGGTATATTATTTATATAAAGAGTTCTTCTTTAATCTTAGGGCTTCTCTATAAGTTACCTTAGACAAGAGGACTATATTATATAATATTAACTTTATAGACTAATAGTATACTTTAAACTATAAAGATAGACTATAATAGAGACCTTTATATAATTAACTACTTTACTAATTCTTTAATAAAAAGAGAAAGAATAGACTATTTTAACTAAGACCTTTTTATATAAATACACCTAAGAAGTGTTTTATATACAAGAAGAAAAGATACTAGTTAACTAACTATATAAAAAAGAATATAATTATATAAAGACTTAATACCTTTAGGTATATAATATACTTGCCTAGGACCTATATATAGACTTTATAGCCTATCTCTTTAAAGTAGAGGAAGAGAGCCTTATAAAGAAAAAGAGAAGAATAATAACTTATATAATAAAGAATAATTCTTAGATAACTAAGAAGTCTCTTAGTATTTACTAACTTTAGCTTTCTTTTATTATATAACTAGTAAAGATATATTCTTAGCTCTAAAGACTATTAAAGTAAGTTAATTCTTGCTTAAGGACCCTTATTATATAATATACTAGGGAGAACTATAGGATACTAAAGTAGCTAAGTTTTTAACTATAGGAAAGCCTTAGGTACTAGTGTACTTAAGAGAGAACCTATATATAAAGATCTCTTAGAACCTAGGTTCTATTTATATATAATTTAGAGTAAATAACTCTATAACGTTAATAGGAACTATAGAGATAAAGAACTAGCTAAGAATAGTTAAGTATTATATCCTTAATGTCTTAACCTTATTTCTATTTTTATTATATAATATAGATTAACTAGGTGTATACTTTAATAATATTATTAATACTATTATATAAAAAGATAGTATATATATACCTATTATATAAAAATAAGGACACCTTTTCTTTAACCTTAGTTATATAAAGGCTTTAACTTTCTTTACTAAAGAGTAGCTATAAAGACTTTATAGATAATTTAGACACCTTTATATAGATTAACTTTACTAACTCCTAAAGAATACTAAATATAATAATATTAATATATTAATATTAGAAAAGATTTAAAGTTTTATTATTATTACTAATTATATAACCTAGTACTATAATGTTTTAAGTTCTCTATTAAGAATAAGAGCTACTTTAACTATAAGATAGTTATAGACGTTATATAACTTAGAGATAAGAATATACTATATATTATTAATATAAAAATAAGTTTTTAAGGTGTAACTTTCCTTAAATTATTATCTATATAAGACACCTAGAATACTCTCTTAAAGAACTAAATAGCTATATATATAGGTCTACTAGACTATATTATATATAACCTAGGCATAAATTTTATATTAGAAGAGTTTAAGAATAATACTAAGATTATAGGTATCTTATATAAAGAAATACTAGTAGAAGCCTACTAGGTAGTTAATAAAGTAAAAAAGGTATATATACTTTTATAATATATATATAATATACTTTATAAAGAACTTAGCTATAATATAGATAAAAAGGTTATTCTCTAGATAGCTATAAAGGCCTTAAATAACACTACTAGCCTACAAGGGATTATACTAACCCTTTTTATCTTTAGGATATATCTAAGAATTAATAAAGATTTACCTTTATTATATAATATTACCTAAAGGGCTAAAGTAATTTAGAAGGCTATAAAAATACTATAAGGTATTTATATAGAGGTAGAAATTAACTATATAATTAACACTAGGAATAGCCTAAATCTCTAGGCTATACTATTACTTCTTATCTAGAGTAAAGTCCTAGTATAAAGAGAAAATAAAGGATAAATAGGCCTATATAAAATCTAAAGTATTAAAGAATATATAATTACTATTAGTATAGTAAATAGTTTTACTTAGTTTTATATAATATATATTAAGCCTTATTATAAAGAACTAACTTTTAATAACCCTTTAAATAATAATATTACTTAACTAACTCTATAAGAGTAACCTAAATAAAGGGGAAGACTAAAGAAAAGTTAACTAAGGCCTATATAAAGATCCTAAAAGATATTCTTAACCTAAAAAGAAAAGGATTACTATAACTTTATAGTTAAGCTTTATCTTAATAATATTATTATAACCCTAAGAGCTTTATATAAAAAGTTAGACAAGGTTAAGATTAATTTTTAATAAGATAAAGTGTTTTAAAGGTTATATAATATAACCTAAAGGACTACTAAAGTGTTTATATCTATAAGATATATATAGTATAAAAGGTAAAAAACCTTAATAATAAGCTATACAAGAAATCTAGGCTTATTATATAAAGGTTTAGTAATAAGGAGAAGAAATTACTTTTTACTTAAGTACTAACTATCTAAAGATAAGCTAGCGCCTTATACTAGCTCTAGGCCTAACCCTTATATAAGACTATAAGTACTAAGGGAAATTAAAAGATATTACCTAAGTGTACACTTAATCTAAGGACCCCCTTAGTAAAATAATCCTTATATAACTACTAAAAGAGTTAAAAAGATAATACCTAAAAATATACTCCTTTAGGTAGTTTTACTATTATATAGCCTTATAAAGTTAGGCCTATACTAGTATAAGACCTATATTAAATACTATAAGGAAAAGTTAAAGATAACCTAGTCTATATATAATCTATACTTTTTATATACTATAGATAAAGATAACTTTAGAATTATAGTTATATAAACTAATAATACCTTTTTATTTATAACTATATAATTCTTAACTAAAGAAGAAGAGAAGTTATTAAAAAAAAGGATTTATATAAAGCTAAAGACTATTTTATCTCTAGGAACTTAGGCTAACTTTAATAATAGATATATCTATATATATAATAATAGAAATATTACTTTTACCTAGAAAAGTTAAATAAATTAATTATAGTTAGTTAATAAGACTTTAGATAATTCTCCTTAGTAATATATCTCTTAGAGGGTAAAAGGAGTATATATTACCTTAATTTATTAACTAAAGGTATTATATAATCTAGTAATTACTGCTTAGACTAAAGGAGATACTTCTTAGATAATTAAGGACCTAAATATATAAATTAAATAGTAAATAAATAACCTAGAGAGAGGACTTACCTATATACTCCTTTCTTTTACTTATATAAAGATATATATCTTTACTAATAAATTATTTACTAATAATATAGACCTAATATTATAACTTAGTTTTATTATTATACTAGTAAAAGAAGTTACTTATATAAAGACTAACTTTAAAATCTAAAGTAATATTATTTATTAGAGCTTTACTAAGTATAAAAGAGTTATATTAAGTATACTTATAAGTAAGCTCTATAGTATAATAATAAGTTTTAATAGTAAGATTATATTAAGTATAATACTTAATAAGATCCTTTATATACTTAATATTCTAAGGATTCTAGTTATTATATATTTAGACTTTTATTTACTATATAAATATCTTATATAATTAAGAATAATAAATAAAAAGTAACTTATAATTAATATTATAAGCCTATATAAATTATATAAGAAAAAAGAGATCTTAAAGGTTAAATAGATTAATAAAAAAGATAATGTTATAATGTTAACTATTGCAGATAAATATTAGAGTTATTAGGTTAACCCTAATGACTTATCGCTAGCAAATCCTTAAATATTTAGCCATAGATTCTCTAAGGATTTATAGGCAATAAGTTAGTTATTTAACTAACTAACCTACAATAATTATCCTTCTTTTCTTTATATATAATAAAGAACTATAGTTACCCCTATTATTTATTAATTACTACTAATATATATAGTTAACTATATTAACCTATCCCTTAGTATTACTAACACTAATTAGTAGTTAACTTTACTATTAACTACAAAGGTTAACTTTACTGTCTAAACTATAGATTAGCAAAGACTACAAGAAGAGGTAATTATTACTAGTTAATTATTTATACGCCTAGAGTAGGCAAAGACTAAAAAACGCCTCTATAAATACCCTTACTGTAATATTATACTAATTACCTATTATAATAGGTTAATTAATAGATCTATAACTAGTCCCTTTAACTAGCAGAAACCTTATTAATTTATGTCTATTATATAAGCTTTATTACCTTTAGAGAAGCGCTTTTAACTATAAAAAACCTTTTACTTTGTATACCTATAGCTAACTAGTAATTATTTACTATATCCTATTTATTATAAGCTCTTTAGCTTACTAACTTCTTTTTTCTATATATATACTTCTTTTACTAACTAATAGCGTTAATAAGTTACTAACGTAATAGCCTATTATTTCCCCTCCTTTTACTAACTAATAGTATTAATAAGCAGCTAATATAACAGCCTATTGTTTTTTCTTAAGTTATTTACCTATAAGAGTATATTTTTCCCTAGTTATCTATACTACTAGTAGTAATCCCTCTAATAAATATATACACCTTTTAGTCTACTAAAAGAAACACCTATATTTAAGAGGTTATTAGGCTAACAAAGGATAATAGTAAATAATACTACGCCTATAAATAAAAGACCTAAGCTAAGATAAATAAACAAAATAAGCTTATAAGTAAGTAAGGCTCTTAGGTTACTACGCCTTTGCCTATAAGGCAACAAGAAGAGGAGATTTATAGTAAATATAATATACTACCTAACGTAGTAGAAAAGATAGTAGTAATAAATAATATTATTACTATATCTTTTACCTTTATATAGTATATTCTTTTACACTAATAAGGGAAGAATTATATTATAAGGTTACTAACTAACCTTATAGAGAAGTAATAATCCCTTATACTTAACACTATTATTATATTTTACCTTAGTAAATCTAAGTATAATAACTACCTTAGTAGTAAATTACTCTACTATACACAAGAAGACCTTACTAACTAGCTTATTAGTAACTTTAAGGCTATTAACCTAAAGGTCTTAATAGGTCTATATAACTTCCTTATTAACTATAGAGTATAGGTTAACTATAGTAAATACCTATTAATTACCTAACGTATAT